>NC_056732.1:28404186-28451686 GCF_019279795.1 Protopterus annectens | reverse complement strand
CCTACTGTAAGATGAGCCATTAAAATGTCTTTTCAACTTTTCTGTCACCTCTGGAGCTTTTATACACTTTTTAGACACACACACCTCTCATTCCTTTTCCCAAAGTTAAATCTCTATCACTGGATTCTGAAGTCCATAGTGAATTTGTTCCATATTACAAAAACATTTAAAATCTAATTTACACTCAAATTATTTATTTATTTATTAACATTTGTTGACCAGGAAAGTCCACTGGGTCAGAGACCCATTTTCAGTGGAGGCCCGGGCAGAAAAGCTCCACAAGCAAAATACAAAGGAACACAATAATTAAACACAATGTGACAATGTTACTGATATAACAGGAAGAAAACAATATAGAATATAAACACAATGAGACAATGTTACTGATATAACAGGAAGAAAACAACACAGAATATAAACACAATGTAACAATGTTACTGATATAACAGTTAAACACAATGTGACAATGTTACTGATATAACAGGAATAAAACAACATAGAATATATACACAACATTGAAGATATGACAGGTGAAACAATAAAACATGAAGTTTACAAATGAATAGTAGTGTTACATCATTTCATTCTTTGGTGAGATTTCAGTCTCCTATATAGTAAGAATACACAAATAAAAGTGAAGACTGGGTGTTTGCAAAGATTTTGTTATTGCAGTATTTGGTGAAGTATATTGTTTAAGGAGGTTTGTTTTTGTTTTTATGGTAGGTGCAGGATGGATTGTCTAGGTAATGTGTTTTTAGGGCTGCCTTAAAAGTTTTTGGGTGATCAGTTTAGGTTATTTCAGATAGAAGGTTATTCCATAGCTTGGCTATGGTATGGGAGAACAGGCATTGTCCTGCTCTTTTGTTGGCTTTGGTTACTGTGACCATCAGTTTACAGCAGGATCTTCGTGTTCTAGTGGGGGTATATGTTTGTAGGATTGAGTTAAGGGTAGGGCAGTCATTTGGTTTAGAAATTAGTTTGTGGGCTAAGTTTAGTTGGGTGTGTTGTAGAAGGTAGGAAAATTCTAGCCATCTTAGTTCAGTGATGGCGGTAAGGTTTTCCGTAAGTGAATTTGGCTGTTTTGTTATAACAAGATTGTAATTTATTACTAAGGGCTGTGTGCAGCTTAGTGAAAATGGCACTACCATATAAAAGGGAGGGGATGAGTAGGGTATTGACTAGTTTTATTTTGGTATATTTATCTAGGTAGAGTTCGTGGCAGTATAGTTTACCTAGTTTGAAATGGGTTTTCTTCATTGAGGTTAGGATGTGTTGTTCGCATGTGAGTTTAACATCTATTGTTATATCTAGCAATTTGACTGTTTTCACTAGTTCAATTTCTGTGCTGTCTTTAACCAAGATTTTAAAGTCAGTGTTGGGTGGTTTTGTTGAGAAAAGTAAAAGTTTGTTTTTTGGGGGGGTTAAGCATCAATTGGGCATTAATAAGCCATGATTTGATAGAGGTAAAAGCCTGTTGGGTAAGTGTGAGGAGGTCTGTGAAAGATTTAGAGGTGGATATAAGTGTTGAATCATCGGTGTATTGGATGATATTCTGGATTAGGGGAGCTTTTTTATGCAGTTCATTGATGACGCCATTGAACAGTAGTGGTCCTAAAATGAATCCCTGTGGTACTCCTATATTGTTAGGTTGGTACAGAAATTATGCATTTAACCATTTTACAGATTGTTCCCTGTTCTGTAGGTAGGAGGTAAACCAGCTGAGGGATTTTGGGGAGCAACCCAGTGCTGACAGTTGGTTTACTAGCTTAGCGTGCAACACTGTGTCGAACGTCTTAGGTAGGTCTAATAAGATTACTGAGGTAGGATGGCCTGCATCCAGGGCTTTGATGACGGATTCTGTGAAAGATAATAGGGCAGTAATGGTGCTATGGCCTGACCGGAAACCATGTTGGCTAGGGGATAGAAGAGTATTATTTGAGAGGTGTTTAAGTAGTTGTGAGTGAACACGTTTTTAATTATATAATTATTTTTATATTTTAAATATATTATTTTTATCATATAATTATTAATACATATAAGTATTAATATATATATTAATATATATAATAATATATACAATTATTAATATATATATATATATATATATATATATATATATATATATATATATATATATATATTTATATATACACACACACACACACACACACACACATATATATATATATATATATATATATATATATATATTTAATTATATAATTCTAAAACATGTAAACAGTCACAGGTTATTATGTAATCCTCAGCATGGTCTCCATCCTGATTTCAGAACCATGATATAGCTCTGTATAGCAGTGCTGACACACTATAACAATGTGAATGGAGGCCATCTTACAGCAGATGTATTTGTAAATGAACAGAGCATTTGAAACAGTAAGCCCTTCCCTTTGTTAACGAAATTACAGAAACTGAAATTCAGGAACAGTAAAATTTCTTGACTGACTAGTTAACCAGTCATCTCATAAGAGAACAAAGTAGGTACACACTGAGGATTTAGTTTCTAGTATGGCACCATCAACTTATGTGTACTTCATACAACAAACTCTGTAGCCCAGCTTTAGAGACAGACCACTCCTTTTAGAAACATACAACAAACTCTGTAGACCAGCTTTATAGACAGACCACTCCTTCTAGGAACATACAACAATATCTGTAGACCAGCTTTAGAGACAGACCACTCTTTTTATAAACATACGACAAAATAAGTATAACAGCTTTAGAGACAAACCACTCTTTTTAGAAACATAGAGCAAAATCTGTAGCCCAGCTTTAGAGAGAGCTTAGAACTGGCCATGCAGGACAAGCTGCCAATAAACTCCAAAACTTCAGCAGCAACACCCTTTAAAGGCTAATAGAAACATCACTCTCACCCTTCACAGACCATCTAAACAATGTCATCCTTTAGGTAGGTCAGTAAAGATATTAAGGGCCTATCTTAACTCCTTCCCTATCCTTTCAAATATATACTGAAATAAAAAGTCATACTTTGCTATGAACTTCTCCCTTACTATCGGTAAGACCTTGTCTGAGGAGGTAATTTTTCCACTTATGGGATGCATACAGTTGTTACTCTTCACTCTAGCAAGGACTCATGCATTTTGCAAACCACTTTTAATGAAATGTTCAAGTTTGTCTTTTTTACAGCTCTAGATACTCATTATTATGAACTATTAAAAAAAGGCCCACTGTCTACCGGTGACTGCTAAAGCTTCACTTTTCTAGATACCCTCATATCTTTCAGAGGTAGACAGCCCCTTAGGTTTGTCTTTAACATTCATAAATGTCAGCATTGTCCTCCACAACAGTCGACTCCTGGACGGATGTCCTACTTCTTTCCTTAGAAGCAACAACACTGATAAACTCACATTAAACAGGGAACCATGCCACCTGCTGACTGGGCAGATGGCTTTCAACACTGATATACTCACATTAAACAGGGAATCATGCCACCTGGTGATAAGGCAGATGGCTTTCAACACTGATATGCTCACATTAAATAGGGAATCATGCACCTGGTGATAGGGCAAACAGCTTTCAACACTGATATACTCACACAACACTGATATACTCACACTAACAGGGAATCATGTCAACTGGAGATAGGGCAGATGGCTTTCAACACTGATATACTCACATGAAACAGGGAACCATGCCACCTGGCGATAGGGCAGATGGCTTCAACACTGATATACTCACATTAAACAGGGAACCATGCCATCTGGCAATAGGGCAGATGGCTTTCAACACTGATATACTCACATTAAACAGGGAACCATGGAACCTGATATACTCACATTAAACAGGGAATCATGCCACATGTTATAGGGCAGATGGCTTTCAACACTGATATACTCACATTAAACAGGGAACCATGCCACCTGGTGATAGGGCAAATAGCTTTCAACACTGGTATACTCACAATAAATAGGGAGCCATGCCCCCTGGCGATAGGGCAGATGGCTTTCAACACTGATATACTCACATTAAACAGAGAACCATGCCACCTGGCGATAGGGCAGAGGGCTTTTAACACTGATATACTCACATTAAACAGGGTACCATGCCACCTGAAGATAGGGCAGATGGCTTTCAACACTGATATACTCACATTAAACAGGGAACCATGCCACCTGGCGATAGGGTAGATGGTTTTCAATACTGATATACTCACATTAGATAGGTAACCATGCCAGCTGGCGATACAGCAGATGGATTTAACACTGATATACTCACATTAAACAGGGAATCATACCACCTGGCGATAGGGCAGATGGCTTTCAACACTGATATACTCACATTAAACAGGGATCCATACTACCTGGTGATAGGGCAGATGGCTTTCAACACTGGTATACTCACATTAAATATGTAACCATGCCACATGGTGATAGGGCAGATGGCTTTCAACACTAATATACTCACATTAAACAGGGAATCATGCCACCTGGCAATAAGGCAGATGGCTTTCAACACTAATATACTCATATTAAACAGAGAACCATGCCACCTGGCAATAGGACAGATGGTTTTCAACACTGATATACTCACATTAAACAGGGAATCAAGCCACCTGACAATAGGGCAGATGGCTTTCAACACTGATATACTCACATTAAACAGGGAATCATGCTGCCTGGCAATAGGGCAGATGGCTTTCAACACTGATATACTCACATTAAACAGAAAACCATGCCATCTGGCGATAGGGCAGATGGCTTTCAACACTGATATACTCACATTAAACAGGGAACCATGGAACCTGGCGATAGGGCAGATGGCTTCAGCACTGATATACTCACATTAGATAGGTAACCATGCCAGCTGGCGATACAGCAGATGGATTTAACACTGATATACTCACATTAAACAGGAATCACAGATGGCTTTCAACACTGATATACTCACATTAAACAGGGATCCATACTACCTGGTGATAGGGCAGATGGCTTTCAACACTGGTATACTCACATTAAATATGTAACCATGCCACGGAATCATGCCACCTGGCAATAAGGCAGATGGCTTTCAACACTAATATACTCATATTAAACAGAGAACCATGCCACCTGGCAATAGGACAGATGGTTTTCAACACTGATATACTCACATTAAACAGGGAATCAAGCCACCTGACAATAGGGCAGATGGCTTTCAACACTGATATACTCACATTAAACAGGGAATCATGCTGCCTGGCAATAGGGCAGATGGCTTCCAACACTGATATACTCACATTAAACAGAAAACCATGCCACCTGATGATAGGGCAGATGGCTTTCAACACTGATATACTCACATTATATAGGTAACCATTCCATCTGGCGATAGGGCAGATGGCTTTCAACACTGATATACTCACATTAAATAGGAAACCATTCCATCTGGCAATAGGGCAGATGGCTTTCAATACTGATATACTCACATTAAACAGGGAACCATGCCACCTGGCGATAGGGCAGATGGCTTTCAACACTAATATACTCACATTAAACAGGTAACTATGCCACCTGGTGATAGGGCAGATGACTTTCAACACTGATATAATCATATTAAATAGGTAACCATACCACCTGGTGATACGGCACATGGCTCTCAACACTGATATACTCACATTAAATAGGGAACCATGCCACCTGGCGATATGGTAGATGGCTTTCAACACTGATATACTTACATTAAACAGGGAACCATGCCACCTGGTGATAGGGCAGATGGCTTTCAACACTGATATACTCACATCAAATAGGTAACCATGCCAACTGGCGATAGGGCAGATGGCTTTCAACACTGATATACTCACATTAAAAAGGGAGCCATGCCATCTGGCAATAGGACAGATGGCTTTCAACACTTATATTCTCACATTAAACAGGGAGCCATGCCACCTGGCAATAGGGCAGATGGCTTTCAACACTGATATACTCACATTAAACAGGGAACCATGTCACCGGGCAATACGGCAGATGGCTTTCAACACTGATATACTCACATTATATAGGTAACCATGCCACCTGGCGATAGGGCAGATGGCTTTCAACACTGATATACTCACATTTAACAGGTAACTATGCCACCTGGTGATAGGGCAGATGACTTTCAACACTGATATAATCATATTAAATAGGTAACCATACCACCTGGTAATACGGCACATGGCTCTCAACACTGATATACTCACATTAAATAGGGAACCATGCCACCTGGCGATATCGTAGATGGCTTTCAACACTGATATACTTACATTAAACAGGGAACCATGCCACCGGGTGATAGGGCAGATGGCTTTCAACACTGATATACTCACATCAAATCAGATGGCTTTCAACACTGATATACTCACATTAAAAAGGGAGCCATGCCATCTGGCAATAGGACAGATGGCTTTCAACACTTATATTCTCACATTAAACAGGGAACCATGCCACCTGGTGATAGGCCAGATGGCTTTCAACACTGATATACTCACATTAAACAGGGAACCATGTCACCTGGTGATAGGGCAGATGGCTTTCAACACTGATATACTCACATTATATAGGTAACCATGCCACCTGGCGATAGGGCAGATGGCTTTCAACACTGATATACTCACATTAAACAGGGAACCATGTCACCGGGCAATATGGCAGATGGCTTTCAACACTGATATACTCACATTATATAGGTAACCATGCCACCTGGCGATAGGGCAGATGGCTTTCAACACTGATATACTCACATTTAACACACCTGGCATGGCAGCAGATGGTTTTTTTCACTCAACATACTCACATTTAAACAGGGAATAATGCCGCCTGGGGCAGGGCAGATATCTTTCAAACATATATATACTACATAAACAGCAACCATGCCCCCCTGGTGATAGGGCAGATGGCTTTCAATTCACAACATACTCACATTAAATAGGGGTAACCATGCCACCTGGTGATAGGGGGATGTCTTTCAACACTGATACATGGAACCATGCCACCTGGCGATAGAGCAGATGGCTTTTAACACTGATATACTCACATTAAACAGGTAACTATGCCACCTGGAGATAGGGCAGATGGCTTTCAACACTGATATACTCACATTAAACAGGGATTCATGCCACTTGCCAATAGGGAAGATGTATTTCAACACTGACATACTCACATTAAATAGGTAACCATGCCACCTGGTGATAGGGCAGATGTCTTTCAACACTGATATACTCACATTAAACAGGTATCCATGCCACTTCGCGATAGGGCAGATGACTTTCAACACTGATATACTCACATTAAACAGGGAACTATGCCACCTGGCAATAGGGCAGATGGCTTTCAACACTGATATGCTCACATTAAACAGGTACCCATGCTACCTGGCGATAGGGCAGATGGCTTTCAACACTGATATACTCACATTAAACAGGGAACCATGCCACTTGGCAATAGGGCAGATGGTTTTCAACACTGATATACTCACAGTAAACAGGTAACCATGCCACCTGGTGATAGGGCAGATGGCTTTCAACTCTGATATACTCACATTAAACAGCTAACCATGCCACCTGGCGATAGGGCAGATGGCTTTGCACACTGATATGCTCACATTAAACAGGTAACCATGCCACCTGGCGATAGGGCAGATGGCTTTATACACTGATATACTCGCATTAAATAGGGAACCATGCCACCTGGTGATAGGGAATATGTCTTTCAACACTGATATGCTCACATTAAACAGGGCATCATGACACTTGGCTATAGGCAGATGGTTTTCAACACTGATATACCCATATTAAATAGATAACCATGCTACCTGGCGATAGGGCAGATGGCTTTCAACACTGATATACTCACATTAAACAGGTAACTATGCCACCTGGTGATAAGTCAAATGGCTTTCAACACTGATATATTCACATTAAACAGGGAATCATGCCTCTTGGCAATAGGGCAGATGGTTTTCAACACTGATGTACTCACATTAAACAGGGAATCATGCAACCTGGAAATAAGGCAGATGGCTTTCAACACTGATATACTTACATTTAACAGGTAACCATGCCACATGGCGCTAGGTCAGACAGCTTTCAATACTGATATAATCACATTAAACAGGGAATCATGCCACCTGGTGATAGGGCAGATGGCTTTCAGCACTGATATACTCACATTAAACAGGGAACCATGCCACTTGGCAATAGGGCAGATGGTTTTCAGCACTGATATACTCAAACTAAACAGGTAACCATGCCACCTGGTGATAAGGCAGATGGCTTTCAACACTGATATACTCACATTAAACAGTTAACCATGCCACCTGGCGATAGGGCAGATGGCTTTCAACACTGATATACTCACATTAAACAGGGAACCATGCCACCTGGCAATTGGGCAGATAGCTTTCAACACTGATATACTCAATTAAACAGGAAACCATACCACCTGGCGATAGGGCAAATGGCTTTCAACATTGATATACTCACATTAAACATGGAACCATGCCACCTGTCGATAGGGCAGATGGCTTTCAACACTGATATACTCACATTAAACAGGGAATCATGCCACCTGGCAATAGGGCAGATGGCTTTCAACACTGATATACTCACACTAAACAGGGAATCATGACACCTGGATATAGGGCAGATGGCTTTCAACACTGATATACTCACATTAAATAGGTGACCATGCCACCTGGCAATAGGGCAGACCCCTGGTGATAGGGCAGACGGCTCTTAATAAAATTACACTAGTTAGCTGGAGTTAAGTACTTTCTGATATAAGTAATAAGAATGCAGTGGAAACCTTAAAAAATAAGCTAAAAGATTATTTATTTCTTGTACATGAATATGGATGTGCAAGCTACAATGGTTACAGCTACTAGACTCCCAGTTTGCTGTTATTATTATATAATATACTTTATAACACAGGTGCTTTGTCACGTTATCTATTTTGTTATCATGCAGGGTAAAATTTTGTGATATGTAATGTCCACTAATTTCACTATAAATTTTACTTGTTAACTGTGCTTTATTAATGTCCACTGTCTCTACAGTCAAGTCACTTTTTTGTATGCATTGTGGAATGTACTGCCTACAATGTGTGATTGTTCATGTGTTTACGTTATGCTCTCCGTGGAAACAACATCATGTGTTATAATGGTGATGAACAGACCACCTACATGATTAAAAAAACTGTTAAATAATTCAGTAAATAAATAAATAAATAAAATTAATGCATACACTAGCTGTGCAATGTATTAAACTGGAAACTTGAGGTTGAAGGGGTGGTGGAAACTGCTTTTGCTTTCTCCTTTCTGCTTTCACTTGCTTTTACTCATCTGTATTTTAAAACTAATGTTAACAGAAAATGTATATTGTTTGTTTACCAGTGACCAACAAGATTTTTCAGTTTTATTGATCGTGGTATATAGTGCCTGCTGTAAATGTTAACTTATCTGCACAAAATCAGTTTTATTGATTAAGGACACATAGTTTCTGCTGTAAATGTTAACTTATCTGTACAATCAATTAAAACATATGAAGTCTGTAAGTCACACATGAATGCAAGATTTTATTCATCATCATATACTAGGCATTATGATTTTAGAATATGTACACTCATTGCCTCTGTTAGGATCTTGAATTCTGAAAAATAAATGAGACAATCCAGGAAATGGAATACAAGAAAAAGCCCTAAGCAATGGAATGTACACATTCTACAAAGTACAAGAAAAAGCCCTAAGCAATGGAATGTACACATTCTACAAAGAAGTGAATATGATGACATGATATTGGGGTATTCCATAATTAAGGGGGGGAGATATGTGATATAGAACTGAAGAGGATAAGGAAGGCTTCGTTGTATATGACAACCAAAGGCAAAGAGTTTGTAAACTATACTTCATAGTGAGGGCGGTGGATCCAGGGAATACATTGCCATTCAAGCTGACAGAATGTAGATTAAGAGACGGGATTTAAAGTGCCATGAGCTTGTAGGAAACCATGTTGATAGGGATGGTATAGTTGCTTAAGCAAAGCCATGCGTCTGGAGCCTTTCTCCTTGGGCCTCAACTGAAAGTAGGTTTTGTCCTCCTTGGACTTTCCCGGTCAACAAATATTAAATAAATAAACAGCAACTGGACATGACGGACCGAAGATCTGCTCCCATCATCACATATGTTTGGACGTTGAAGGGTTTAAAACTTGAGTATTGATAGGCAAATTACTGCGCAAAATGCAGCAACATTAAGGTTGCAGATGCTTATATGGACAAATACAGCTGACTGCAAGTAAGACAGTACGCAGTCGTATTACTGTTTCCACATAAAGGTCATTCATGCCTGCTACACAATATAGTTTCCATAAGGAAGATGAATTAAAATAAAAAAAATAATAAAATTAATTCTGCAGGGTTATAAATTACAATATTCAGTCCAAGATGTGGTTTTATTAAAAAGATAATAAAATAACAGGAATGGAGATCACTATACCATTATATGAGGTTAGAAGCATATGTTAGAAACCTGGAAAACTATGTAAAATAATAAACAGGATGTATATTATATTGTGCAAAAAGTACAGGGTATACTGGGTAAGACCAGAAGTAACACTATCTGTGAATTATTCAAATATTATGAAGCAATGTGCAGTTTTCATGCACACTGTGTAGGCCATTTAATGACAGAAGGTGATTATTTCATTCATTACGATAACTTCTCAATATTAACTTGGGATTACAGCTGTTATTTAACCCTTGGCTAAATGTTAACAAATGCTGATAGCCATTTGAAACCCTGTGTATTTAAATAAACAGCTATGACTACCAACATTGATCTGCATAAATGCGCTGTCTGTTTCTATGTATAATGCACACATTTCATGCAATGCATATCTCAGAGCATCGCTAAAAATGCAAAGCAGGTAAAGTGAGACCAACAATAAAATAAATGTATTATCCAGCCTTTTTGGTCAGTTACAACAGGTGTTCACTGAAATACTATGCAGACAACATTAGAAAGAAAAAAATATGTTCTTTACCACTGTGCATGTAAGTACCATGAAATATGACCAGAGAACTGGAACATCTGAAAGAAAACAATCTTAGACAGCAGATTACACAACAGATGGGTTCTACTGACAATCCCATATTAAATAAATGAGAAATAATAAATTAGTCATAGTTATATGTTCATTTAATAAATTGTTTGAAAATGCTTGCAACGACATTTCAGTTTCTACATATTTCTCAGAAGTATGGGGTTTAAAATGAAAGGTATTCACGAAGGCTATAGCTTTGTCAAAAGTGTTGCTGAAACTGTTCACAATTCTATCTTTACGTATAAAAACTTATAGTATGTAAGGCAAAACATTTTGATTAATATTAGACAAAAAAGCTACAATTCACAGGAATCTATTATATGAGAACTGTTTTAGTGGCGGTCAAAGATAGAAATCTGTCCAAGTAACAGAAGGGTAATGTAAATGCCTGGTATGAGACAGTAAAGAACATAAAAGCACATGAAAGTTAATTTATTGCTGTAATCAAAGTGGTGACAATGCTATAAGAAAAGAAAGTGCATCTGTAATCCACAAAATGTATGCATGACCTTTACCAGAAGCATATAATGAAAGACAGTAACAGCTTCACAAGCATATTTTGAAAGACAGGAGGCAGAAAGATGAGGGAACAGAAACTTTTAACTACCTTGAATGAATCCATTAGTGCAAGTGAACATGCACTGATAGGGGGTTCCAGTGAAGTCTTTGGTTATCAAGAAGGTGTTAGGCGTTGAAAAGAGCCTTCCTGAAGTGATGATAGCATCAGAACAATGATTTCATTTCAGAATGCATAGAGCAGACATGAGGCAAATCTGATCTGGAGTAGAAATTAACTAGATGTTGATTGTGCAGGACAGGCAGGTTACCTACAAGGTGGGAACGTGAAACACCAGTTAGACAAGCATCATCATATTTGTATTTGTTTCTATGTTCCTCTGTAATGTTTGTGGATTTCAACATGTTACACAGATATAAGTGCTAAAGTTGCAGATAAAGATGTAATATGTAAATGTACCACAAGAAACTCAGAATACCTCAGAGCACAGTGAAGTATTGCATTAGCAACAGCACACAAAGCCAATCACAAGAAATCCATGAGTAATGAGAAAGTGTCAAAGCAGGTTGCACATTCACAAATTTACAGAAACATTATCACAGTTCAAACATCCTAATAGTCTTACAGACATATGTATAACAGACTCTCTCCAGTAAGGTTGACAACTACAGAATATAACTAACTCTCTTATGATACCAAAAAAAATGTCAACTATCCCAATGTAAGCTGTATGGTCATCATAATACAGATTTTCAGAAATGTTTCCAAAAATTTTATAGACAATTATTTCCATAATTCATTCACTAACAAAATATACTTGCTTGAAAGCTCTATTGCTGTTTGTAATATATATCATCAGCAATCTTTGCAGTAAGCACAGAGACAACTACAGATATCTCTGTAAGGCATGTACTAATAGCAATAGCCATAAAATGTCTAATAAAAAACTTAATACAGGTGAAGGGCATTCATGGCGACATCGCCACAGTTAACATTTGTTAACAATGAGATTGGGACAGGAGTGGAAAACACAGGTAATGCACACACCCAAGGAAAGTGGGAGACCGAAAAGAAGATGTGGAGAATGGGTGAAGAACAAATATCACAACACAAGACAAACAAAGGCTGGAAAAAACAGTAAGGACAGGTAAGTTACACAGATGGCACACTGCAAAACACGGGCAATGGAAAGCTGCCAAGTAGGACGGAGATGCATACCAGCCATTGTGAAATGCAGAAAAACATATCCACCTATGCACTATCACATTACAACATGTTACAAACTGTGGAATTGTTCTGAGGAAGTCTATCTGTGTGTAGATGAAAGCGCTAAACCATCGTATTTTATTGAATAAAGTGGATTTTTAATTCATTCAGTCAGTGCCTGTGCTCTTTCGTGCTGTTACCAAGAACAGTTGTGGTTGCACATCCATTTATTTATATTAGTCGGCTGTTCTGGGTATTCATTTATTTCCATGTTACAAACTGTGTGGCAGTCATACCCAGATGTGTATGACCAATGGTAAATGTATGTTGGAGGGTAATACATAAGGATTATAGTACAAATTGGATAAATAAACACATATTCAAGTAGTCAGTCAGCAGTGCAGCTATAATCCAAGCAACATTACAGATGAGGCAAATGCAGATCTGAGAATGCTAGATAACTCCAGCAGAGGACAGAACCAAACCTATGATCATGCAGGTGAAAGGGAAAACAACTAAGCACAGTGACAAACATAAGTATTGTGGAAGAGCAACAAAGGCTACTACATACCCATGCAGGTATAAAAACACAAAACAAATGAGTAATGGAATCCTTATATGTTGCACACACATATGCCATGTCAAAGGCAACACACAGGTGTAATAGATGTGCATGTATGACTCCCAGTTGCCTAAATGGAATGTACATTAAATCAAGATCAATACACATGCACACAACAATGACATGCAAGAATGTTTACAAAAATATAACACTACAGCTTAATAAATATATCAGGTTGTGCACATGGCTGTCAACAACATACACTGGTTAACACACAAGTATAATGGGAACAAGGATGTATTGCAAGCAATAGTCAGTGACTTGTGTGCAGATGTCCCACATCATAAAATGGCCATACATTTGGCACATGTCCACTGTGTCAAACTAATACATGTCAATGGTCAATAACTGCAACAAAGGCAAACATATCTGGAAAATATAATAGGGAAATATGAAGGTGGAAAGGAGGTGGACAACTTGGGCCCACATCAGGGAAAAGCAGGACAAGGTAAGGTGACAACACACCAAATGCATGTGTACAGAACACAGGTTTCTGTAGAAGCCAAACCCAAATACATTTAATCAAATGGAAAATGTATGTTGAATGAGCAGAATAACTGCAGATGTCCACACAACTGGCCACGTATAAAACACACATCCACGGTAACGTACACTCATATAACATCAGCATGCATAGGTAAGCAAGCTAAGAATTTCAAGCACATATCCTGTCATGCAAATGTTGGACAAACAAATGTATGTCACCTACCCATCTCATTACTGAGCAGGACACTCCTGTGAGCATCATTACAGCACATTAGTTATGTATTTATTTATTTACTTACTTATTTATTGACATTTGATTACCAGGAAAGTCTGACTGGGTAGAAGCCCATTTTCAGCAGAGGCCCAGGAGAAAAGCTCCAAATTATTACAAAACATTTTAAGAGCAATAATTTTACAATCTTCAAAACTAAAACAAACATATCTACAGTTTAGGTAATTATAACAAATTAGTCATGATATAAAAACACTGGTTAAGAATCATTACAAGTTATATGGCAATCATTTAATATCATGATAAATGTTAGATGGTTTTAGAGAATTAGAGGTGAGTTAGTTGGCTTGGTTATTGCATCTAGCAATTTATATATAGCACTTTTTATTGCCTGCTGCATACATTTTACTGTATTTTATTGTTATTAACTAATCTGCACAGTTAAACTAAAACTGTCTGCCTTACAGGGCCTGAGAAATAAGTTATTTTACTGTCTCACTGTCTGTAAAGCTTTATAGCTAGTTCCACTGTGTGAAAGGTATTAACAGGAAATTTTCTGTACTTGTTAAGCACCTATTTGTTTGTTCTGATTTCCAGCCAAGGAGTGTATCATATAACTGATTTATTTAGCAGTTAAAAGCATTCTGTAGAGTCTCCTTGCTCCTTTATCTGTTTAAAAACTTTCCTTTTGTAGCTCACTGCTGTTCTTCTGCTGTGATAAACATTTCTGTAGTGTTTACTGTCTAAAAGAGTGTAGGCTAGTAGCTTTAGTATTGTTCCCCACCTTCCCTCCCTGTTGATGTCTTGCTGTTATACTTGGTGGCTTTGCAGCTGCCCGCCACCCTTGTGTTCTGACTGTGCTTCTCAAACATTTTGGAAATATAAAGTATATTTTAGTGCATTTATTAAAACTGTATTTGCCTTAATATTGCTACACCTCAAGTGCTCTAGGTTGCACTGCATCTGAATTGTTTTAGTGTGTTTCAGCTGCTTTTCTGTATATATAGACTTCTCTGTATATGTAGACTAGCTACTTATTCTACTGTATTACTGCCTCTTAAATTGTTTTTCAGTTGTGCACTTGCCTTGCTTCATTTAAAAAGTTTTACATTGCTAATTTTGTAGAGTTTTAATTGCATTTACTGTTTAGGACTACACACTCAAGTGTGTTAGCCTTTTCTGTGTTTATTTACTGTATTATTGCATTGTTTAGCCTGTTTTAACCAAAAAAAAAAAAAAAAATACTATCTTGTCTGCTCGTTTCCCACCTTTCCTAGACAGTATAGTCCAGATCCCAGGCTTTGCTTGTCTCAGGACTTTATTTTCTGTGCTCAGAGCTATCCAGACCTTGCTGTGGTAGAGGGAAGTCCTACTGCCTACCAGTGGGACTGGTGAGCATTGTACTGCCTATCTAACACTAGAGGAGTGGTTTCCAGCTCTGAAATTGTAATTTTATTAGCCTTTCTGGGCTGATTTCTATCCCTTTCAGCTTTCTGGCTTAAAAACACGTGTGTTTGCACATTTTTCACATCGTGCAGCACCGCGGGGCTATGGTTAAACTATTCCAGGTGCCAGAAAGTCTGCTCTTCAAATTTTCCCTTAGAACTAGCTGGTTTCTCAGTAGTAGCACTAAAATCTAAACCCCTGTGACTAGCACTTGCTTTAGAACCGGTTGGAAAGCACTAGGAAGCCTTACACTGATAAAAGCACTCAACTCTCCTTGTTAATAAGGAGAAATTAATCGTAGGCACTAAACAGTCTATAATTGCAAAATACCTTGCAAAGGTAAGGGAAAACAGTTCTTGTACTTTACAAAAAAGCACCTAAACAGGCATGTCCAAGGGTCAGCTTCCGGTGATTTCTCCTGTCCACCTGGTGAATCTGGGCATACTGGGGAAATGTGGCAACTGTCTCATGTACACAGACAATCCTCTCCTCCTACCAGCCAACACTACAACCTGTGAGAGATGCACTTACATAGACAAACTGGAAGCAAAGCTCTCTCCAGCCAAGATGGTGCTAGACAGTCAAGAGGAGAAGGTTATCACCTGCACTACACCTCAAGCAACACATAGCCCTTCAAAATCCACACCATCAACACCCACACATAGCAACACTAAACCCACATATGCGGAGGCCCTTAACATTAACCTACCCAAGCAACAAGTCCTCCGAAGCTGATACGCAAACAAACACCAGTCACAACCAAAGTGACACATAGCTCACAACACCAGTGTGCCACCCAACAACAGCCCCTAAGGCAAGACAACGTACCCAACACTTTAGTCATAGGTGACTCTATAGTCAGGCAAACTGAATTCCCACTCACCAGGCTGAACAAGGAGAAAATTTCAGTCAGCTGCCTATCGGGTGCCAGAATCTGCCACATAACGCATGCACTCAAGTCATTCCACAACAAGTACAAATATGACTCCGTCATTGTCCATGTTGGAGTGAATGACTTGAGACATACCTCCCTGGACTACATGAAAAGAGACATGGAAGAGCTCTTGGATCATGTGGTCCAGGCAGGTATAACTCTAGCCCTGAGTAGCATCCTGCCTTTGCCCAGAATGATACCACAATATAAGGGCAAAAGGATTGACTTCAACAATTGGCTAAGCTTCTGGTGTCATTCAAAGGGGATCCAGTATCTGTCTGCCTGTGACAACATGATCGACAAACCACAATGCTTTGCCAGAGATGGTCTGCACCTGTCACCCCTGGGATTCAGGTTATTGGCTAAAGCTCCTGCCACCCCTATAGTGCCTTTTTTAGGCAAGATTCAAAGGACAAAACCACGACCGTAACAGATACAAGCATGTCAAATCTGAAGGTAATGCTACTCAATGCTAGAAGTCTAAACCTCAAAATGCACTCTCTCAAGGCATTCCTAAAAATGGAGAACATCGATATCTGTGCAGTAATTGAGACCTGGTTCAAGGCTCCAGAGAGCACCCCCTGCAATACCAGGCTACAACTCTTTTCGACCACCAAACCAAGACCGAAACACTAAAGGCGGAGGAGTGTCCATATTCACCAAGGATATTCACATCTCCAGGCTAGTTGCCCAACACAATGCATCTTTTTTATTTATTTATTTAACATTTGTTGACTGGGAAAGTCCGACTAGGTTCCACAGATCTTGTTTTCAGCGGAGGCCTGGGGGAAATGCTCCAGAAGCATGTCTTTAGAATGTGGGAGGAAACCTGAGTACCTGGAGGAAACCCATGCGAATGCATGGAGAACATGCAAACTCCACACAGAAGGCACCCCAGCCAAGAATCGAACCAGAGAACCTCTTGCTGTGAAGTGACAGCATTAACCGCTGCACCACTGCACCGCCCTGACCATCTGAAATTCTCCTGGTGCAACTAACACTAGTTAAGACTGCAATCCAAACTGTAAATTGCTACAGATTCCCCACCATGCCCCAAGATTCTCACTACACCTTTCTAAACATATTGGAAAATATTAAGATACAACCAAACACCCTAATACTGGGTGATTTCAACTACCCTGCCATTAAATGGGAAAACTACTCAGGTACCAACATCTTTTCCCAATGGTTCTTGGAATTCATAAATTTCAATGCCCTGGATAAACTAATCCATTGTCCAACCAAGGGCTCCAATATCCTAGACCTGGTCATTACCAACATGGGATATAGATGCTCCACACCAGTGGTCACCCCCTAATTGGTCAGGTCTAACCATAAGCAAATCACCCTTGACATCCACATCCCACCCCCCAGTAAGGAAACCTCCATAAAAAACTTCTCCAAAGCCAACTTCATGCTACTCAAGTCAGAAGTGACAAAGTTCATGACACCCATGCAGGCGGGAGCTGAAAGTTCGACTGCTGAATCCTACACTAAGGCACTGTATGAGCACATCCACTCATACATGAATTGTGCCATCCCAAATAGAACCAAGATAGTCTCCTTCAAAAAAAGGAAGCCAATCTGGTGGTCCTCTGTCATAAACAAACTATACAACAGAAGGAAGAAATTGTTGCAGAAAAGAGGAAAATCCCAGGATGGAAAAAACTCCCTTACCAACCTCAGTAAGAAACTGAGATCCCTCATAAAATCCTCCAAAGCTAGTTACGAAAATAAAATTGCCAAAGATTCCAAGGACAGCCACAAGGCATTCTATAGTTATGTCAAGAATCTAAATGACAATGCTCAGATCTGCTCTGAGCTACAACAGAATGGCATTAAATATACTGATCCCAAGGATATTGCCAATATCCTTGGCAGATCGATTTAGTGCTAACGTCACCCCCCTCTCACCCCGTAAAGGGCCTATCTCAATACCAAAAGATTGCCAAATTCCGGTAATCACAGCCACATGGGTAGAAACTGCACTCTCCAAAGCTAAGAATAGAGCATTCATGGGACCAGATGACATCCCGGGCTGTGTACTAACAACAAAATGAACTGACACCTCACTAAGTGTCATGTTTAATCATAGCCTCACCTCAGGCTTCATTCCCACTGAGTGGCACACTGCTACAGTTATCCCACTCCACAAAGGGGGGATCCACCTTGGATCCCAGGAACTTCCATCCCATCAGTCTGTTGTGCCTGATCTTCAAGGGCATGGAATGCATTATCATGGAACTTATAAACAAAGACATTGGCAATCTTCAAACACTGGACCTCATCCAGTTTGGGTTTGTGAAGGGCAGATCTTGTCTTCTGAACCTGATTGACTTCTTCGAATCAGTCTCCAGAGCTGTGGACGAGGGTAAGGCAGTCCACACAGCCTATCTGGACCTCACTAAGGCCTTCGACACCATCCCCCACTCTGGAATTATAGATAAACTTACTAAGCTGGGCATAAATCCCTACATCACTTGATGGGTTGTCAACTGGCTTACCAGCAGAACCCACACTGTAAAAGTAGCCAACTCCAAATCCAACTCCAGACAAGTGACACGTGGAGTACCTCAGGGTTCAGTCCTGGGACCGCTCTTGTTTGAAATCTACTTCTCTGAAGTACAGGTCAACACTAAGGGACTCTGGCTAACAAAGTTTGCAGATGACTGCAAACTGGGAGCCATTAATGAATCCCCAAATGATGTGGATATTCTACAAAATGGCCTTACATAAACAGATGCTTGGTGCCAGAGCCATGGGCTCAAGCTCAATGCCAAGAAATGTATAATTATCCCCTTTGGGAAAAAACATGTACCCATGAATTACCCCATAGGTGTCAGTACACTATACACTGAAAGTGTGATGAGAGACTTAGGGATACAGGTGGACAGTGGTCTCACCTTCGATAACCACATCGCCACAACAGTCAGGAAAGCCTTCTATGTGGCACACCTCATCACTAAGGGCTTTTCATCCAGAAAAAAGGAGGTTATTGTCCCACTGCACTCATCCCTCATTAGACCCATTATAGAGTACAACGCCCCATTTGGTATGTACTTCACAAGACATCTGCAACAGCTGGAAAGGCCACAGAAAAACCTCACTAAAAGAATCACAGGCCTAAAGCAAATACCTTATGCTGAGCGTCTAAATAAATTCCAGCTATACTCTGTGGCATATCGTCTACTCAGAGGTGATCTCAGCTTAACATACAAGGCCATGTCAAACCCTGAGCTGTTGGACATGCTCCACTTCCCAATTGTTCAGAGCCACATGCTCCAGGGATCTAAACCTTGTCATCACAATGAGCAAGACATGCTGGAGGGATAGGTTCCTGACCCAGAGACTCCACATACTCTTCCTTGGCCCTCTTCAAAAGGAACCTTGACAATTGGATGGGATATAGGAAATTCACCCCAGGGATCAAGTCAGTCGCCCTGCTAGACAGGGGTCCAGGAAAGTAAATATTGTGGGAAGAAATATCCAGAGAATTTTTATGGCTATGCTTGCATAGGACCTAGGCCTGATAGCCTAGTACCAACCTATGAACCTGTAATACAAACAGGAACTGCAATATGAAATGAGGGAAAACAGGCTTATGGTATATTTAGAGAGAAAGTCAGTGAAGAGAATTAGATAGCAGTAAGAAAGTAAGTGAAGAAGAGGTATAAAGAATGAAAAGATACCTGTTCACATTTAGGGATATAGTTTATCCTAGTTTTGAGCAAGAATAGAGACAGATTTTAGTTAGAAAATCTTTCAGAGTTGTTTTGAAAGATTGGAGGGAAGGTATTGACCTGATGGATACAGGTAAGGAGCTCCAGGCCTTAGCAACCTTATAAGACAATGCCCAGCATAATTGGTAGGTTTGTAAACCGACAGAAGTTTTTGGTCACTGGATCATAATGACCAACTGGGAAGGAAACATAGTTGTGTAGAATGTTTTTAGTGCTGGGCAAGCAGTTGGATGCTGGATAATTTTATAGGTGGTAAGAAGTTGTGTGAATATTAGTTGGTGTGGATTTTTAGTGCTCTACAGTGGTGGGTTCTGAAAGGGTATTTGCTGCAAATTTAGCAAGATTCTTATAGCATTGTTCAAGTTTTAATTTTTGTGAAGCCTGGAGGTTAGTAAAGATGGGAGATCAGCGGGAAGTCAGCTAATGCTTACATGTCAAAGGTACAATTGTGTGTCAGTAAACAGAATCAGTTAATTTGTACAACTATTTGGTGAAAGTGTGAACATATGTGAATAAGTAATGGATGTGGAAATTTAAGATACAGTAAATATTGCATAATGTACTTTTAAAGAATACATTATCTGTAGCACCATCTATAGTTTAATGCTTCATGGCTATTTAATGCAGTCAGAAAAGGAGGACTACACATAGACATGCTATACCTGCACATGATAGACATGCTATACCTGCACATGATAGACATGCTATACCTGCACATGATAGACATGCTATACCTGCACATGATAGACATGCTATACCTGCACATGATAGACATGCTATACCTGCACATGATAGACATGCTATACCTGCACATGATAGACATGCTATACCTGCACATGATAGACATGCTATACCTGCACATGATAGACATGATATACCTGCACATGATAGACATGCTATACCTGCACATGATAGACATGCTATACCTGCACATGATAGACATGCTATACCTGCACATGATAGACATGCTATACCTGCACATGATAGACATGCTATACCTGCACATGATCCCACATGGCATTAGTATTGCCAACACATAACAGACAACACCATATCATTACAGTGGGTCATTATGACAACTGTCATGCAAAGCACATGGGGAATGAGATGTCCATCTGTTGCACATGCATGATATGGCAATACACAATTCCAAGCCATACCACAGTGGTAGTGACGGACTATGCACAACATATGTTGTCTGTTATTATGTTTACAGGCTATGTCTTGCAGCACTAGCTGCAGGTTAACTGCCACAATGCATGGACAAATGAATGTGAGAGGTAAGTGTAATGTGTTAAAGTGTGTCATATACACACTGAAACAGAAGGACATGTGACACAGCAGTAACACATAAGCGTAACAGGTACAGGTGTGCATGATAACAGGTACAGGTGTGCATGCACAGGAGTACATATACAGTCCAGTCAATGAAATGGCAATTATCATGTTGGCGGCATAACACAAGTGGACCACACAGACAGACCAGAAGGACCAGGGTGATGGGACTGAGACTCACAAATGATCACATGACCTATCTCCCTGAATGAATCATTCATAGCCCATGACATATCCTTGATGTCCCCATCATGTCCCTCTTTTGTGTTTGGAACACATAGGTCACAACCTACCAGATCTCCACCTGATAATAGTCTCTGTTCCTGTCCTGGTGTCATATCCTGTAAGGTGCAGGCATTATGGTTCGGGCAGGTCCATCTTCCTCATCGTTGTTGTCATTGTCATCATCACCATCATCATCTGTAGACTGTGGCAGTCTCCTGGAATGCACTCATCATCGTCATAGGATAGAAGAGCATCCAAGGGTCCCATCTTCTGTCAAGATTAATTGTAAAACACAACAGAAAAGAAACACAGATGTCCATCATGTAGAACATTCTCATGAAGATCATAGCAGAGTTTAATATGAAAATGATGACTGTGCACAGGAACTAACACACATCCATTACAGACAGAACCACCGTATAAATGCCTGCACCTCAATGTTCTAGTCATAAAAAGGAAGTCATTATATGTTTGTGAAAACATATAGGCTTGGAGACACCCACCTGTATCATTAGCATTGTAAAAATGCATGAATGTTCAAATATAGAGATTGTACTGTCTGCATGTAATGGTTCATATGAACAGCTACCAAGTGTCATTGTTAACATGAGGAGAAAGTGATATGACAATATTGCGGACAATAGGAAAGTCGCATGACAAACATCTGAGCCAGGTAGCATGATAATTGGCTAAACACACATGAATATAATTAATATAACAGTAGCAATCACCACAGCCTGTGACATATGAGAATGCAATATATGTTGCACTAACAGCATTGTGTCTAACATGTATGCATTATGTACCTACAATTACTACCAGTTACTAGCCTGCAAAATAAAAGTGTCCTGATGATGCTTCTGATAATGAAACATTTCAAAGAAATGTTTACCTATGCAAGTATCAGTAAATCCAGACTGTAAATGTATTTTAACAAAAATATAAAAGGTGTTGTTCGTATATGCAATACCATATATACATAATACAATAGTTTGAACTGAAGGGTGTGCTGATTATGAACTGCTGCAAAAAAATGTTTATCTGTATAAGTGTCATTAAACCTAGGCTATAAATATGTTTGAATAAAAAGCACCCAAGGTGTAGGCAGATGCAATATCAATGTTGAACCAAAGAACATGCCATAAAGTCTGCAAATACCAGAAAAAACACTGACACAATAGATACCTACACAGTCTGAAAATATGCAAACTATGACCAACAGATCAATCATTCAAAAGTACAACTATATATTTACAAGTGTAGTAGTACATACATTAAAGCACTCAAACTTGTATACAAAACACCAAACTCATAATATGTTTGACAGATATATCAACCAAATTGTTATTTAAGTTGTGAAGTACAATTCAAAAACTGTGTGCTGAAACAATGACTTAACCCTACATGATGGGTCAGCATTTATTAATTTAAATCACAGATTTAAGCACAGCTAGAGTGTGATAATTTCACTTACCCTACTGATGCATGATGGGTATTCCTGCATTGTAATCATATACATGTCATTCTGAGGAATACAGATCTGTAAACATGATCAGATCCATTAAATTTCATAAAACAGAAAAAGTAATCAACATATCTCTCTCTCTACCTGCTGTTCTTCAAGCCTATGCATCCACTTGATGCACAGAGCTCAGTTCCTGGTCTGAGCTTCCTTGCCTGAAAGCAGACATTATGATTCCTCAAATAACAGTAATATATATTGGTCAGAACAGTTCCTAAACAACATATTCCTGAAAAAATGTTAGATATCCACTATACACATTTTCAGTGTTATATTCACATTTCATCATCTTTGAACATAGATTAAAGGACATGAGATGCAAACCTGCAACTAAATTGTACTGTCAAACTCTAATCATGAAAGCTACCTGCCTAGCTAATCCATCTTGACTGAAAATTTATGTTTTGATTGCAGTGAAAAGACTTGGTTTTATGACATCTCCTTGATGGGAGATGATCGACTAATATGAATCTTGGATTAGAATTTCAAAGTATGAACATGTGCTGGCCATGTAGGTAAAGAGTTTGGAAGACTTTGTTCATGTTAGCACTGTTTTTAGAAACATTAACATTAATGGAAATCACACATTCTTCAGACAGTGTGGCAGTTTAATGTATCACAGAGCTTTTGTGAACAGAGCCATGCAAGTTACTGTACATGAGGGATACAGTAAGGTATGTGTGAGGATCATGATATCCCCTGACAAAGTAGACATCAGTAACAAATACATACGTCTTCCATGTTCTGCATTTCAACTGTAAGTCTGCCCAAAAGTATGAGGATGATGATGTTCTTGAACTGAATATAACAATGATAAAACATAGAATACAAAACAAAAGCATTGGTCAGACATGTAACAGTCTGTAGCAAGGTTTAATGATCCTGCTGTTAAAAAGCTGATGTCAATTGACCATTACAGATTACGAATATGTACAGAGGAATTTGACGAATAACTGACTTATTCGCATCCATGCTCAAAATAAATATTAATATCAATAAGTGGAATATTCTTCTCTAAAGAAATGCTATGGGTGAAGTAAACCAAGAGAATAGTTACAGATATGTTTCCCCTATGTGGATTGGAGCCCATATCACGTCAAAATGTAGGTATGGTGATCAGTTTCCTTTCAGGCTTATCTAACAGGCACCAGGGATTTCATTTTAACAAAGAGATACTGCAGGTGTTTATTCAAATTCCTGCAGAGAACAGATGAATACAGAAATTGAAAACAATTATTGGACATTTATTGTAAAGAAATAGCAATCAACACATTATAATATATGTGTAAGAAGTCAGACAGGCATTCCTATTTGCCTTAAATAAACATGACTGGTTTACTTCATTAGAAGTAATAAATACACAAAGTTATGTATGAGTTTTTATTCCAATGTATAATGGTGCGCTAGGTGATACTGTGGTACTAAAACAGAAAGCAACAGAAATAGGAAATAGGGAAATGGTAAATAGAAAATACATCCCTGGGATTCCACCCATGTCCTTGCTGAACAGGGGCATCATGTGCTGATTTGTCTAAACATGGGCTAAACTCTTGGTTAGGCTTATAAGGGCCTCTGGGTCAATAGCCTAGTAACGCCCTATGATCCTATGATCCTGTGAATGAAGTGTTCAGTCATCTGCAGCCTAGGGGCTACAGGCGTCAGTGATGTACAAGGCCAGTGGCTATGTAGAATGATTTTCTTAGATGTTGTAAAACATATGTCCATCTACAAAGGTCAAAATTATGAACATTATAAACATTATTAAATAAATTGACAGCATAGGAATCGAACCTACAGTTAGAACGGGAGCAGTTATCACATCCACTTAATTATTCCCATGAGCTAATTGTCACAGAAACTACTAAATGGTTATATAAAACCATGTATCTGATATATATGGCATAGATATATATCTAAATTCCATAGGAATGCTCAGGTATACGTAAGATAGTCACAATTACTTTAGGGATCTATGGGCCTCCTTTGCACATTGGTAAGCCTCTTTCAAAGTTGCTCTGTGCCCCTCTGATGCAGGTTATCTTAGTGGCAGTAAACCTGCACTCCAGTGCAGCAGATCCCTGTCCATCGTCAGTGCTCCCTCGTGATCCAGTTTCATATATCTATTCTTCAGTGCTCCCTCGTGATCCAGTTTCATATATCTATTCGTCAGTGCTCCCTCGTGATCCAGTTTCATATATCTATTCTTCAGTGCTCCCTCGTGATCCAGTTTCATATATCTATTCTTCAGTGCTCCTCGTGATCCAGTTTCATATATCTATTCTTCAGTGCTCCCTCGTGATCCAGTTTCATATATCTATTCTTCAGTGCTCCCTCGTGATCCAGTTTCATATATCTATTCTTCAGTGCTCCCTCGTGATCCAGTTTCATATATCTATTCTTCAGTGCTCCCTCGTGATCCAGTTTCATATATCTATTCTTCAGTGCTCCTCGTGATCCAGTTTCATATATCTATTCTTCAGTGCTCCTCGTGATACAGTTTCATATATCTATTCTTCAGTGCTCCCTCGTGATCCAGTTTCATATATCTATTCTTCAGTGCTCCTCGTGATCCAGTTTCATATATCTATTCTTCAGTGCTCCTCGTGATCCAGTTTCATATATCTATTCTTCAGTGCTCCTCGTGATCCAGTTTCATATATCTATTCGTCAGTGCTCCTCGTGATCCAGTTTCATATATCTATTCTTCAGTGCTCCTCGTGATCCAGTTTCATATATCTATTCGTCAGTGCTCCCTCGTGATCCAGTTTCATATATCTATTCTTCAGTGCTCCCTCGTGATCCAGTTTCATATATCTATTCGTCAGTGTTCCTCGTGATCCAGTTTCATATATCTATTCTTCAGTGCTCCTCGTGATCCAGTTTCATATATCTATTCTTCAGTGCTCCTCGTGATCCAGTTTCATATATCTATTCTTCAGTGCTCCTCGTGATCCAGTTTCATATATCTATTCTTCAGTGCTCCTCGTGATCCAGTTTCATATATCTATTCTTCAGTGCTCCTCGTGATCCAGTTTCATATATCTATTCTTCAGTGCTCCCTCGTGATCCAGTTTCATATATCTATTCTTCAGTGCTCCCTCGTGATCCAGTTTCATATATCTATTCTTCAGTGCTCCCTCGTGATCCAGTTTCATATATCTATTCTTCAGTGCTCCTCGTGATCCAGTTTCATATATCTATTCTTCAGTGCTACCTCGTGATCCAGTTTCATATATCTATTCTTCAGTGCTGCCTCGTGATCCAGTTTCATATATCTATTCTTCAGTGCTCCCTCGTGATCCAGTTTCATATATCTATTCTTCAGTGCTCCCTCGTGATCCAGTTTCATATATCTATTCTTCAGTGCTGCCTCGTGATCCAGTTTCATATATCTATTCTTCAGTGCTCCCACGTGATCCAGTTTCATATATCTATTCTTCAGTGCTGCCTCGTGATCCAGTTTCATATATCTATTCTTCAGTGCTCCCTCGTGATCCAGTTTCATATATCTATTCTTCAGTGCTCCCTCGTGATCCAGTTTCATATATCTATTCTTCAGTGCTCCCTCGTGATCCAGTTTCATATATCTATTCGTCAGTGCTCCCTCATGATCCAGTTTCATATATCTATTCTTCAGTGCTCCCTCGTGATCCAGTTTCATATATCTATTCTTCAGTGCTCCCTCGTGATCCAGTTTCATATATCTATTCTTCAGTGCTCCCTCGTGATCCAGTTTCATATATCTATTCTTCAGTGCTCCCTCGTGATCCAGTTTCATATATCTATTCTTCAGTGCTCCCTCGTGATCCAGTTTCATATATCTATTCTTCAGTGCTCCCTCGTGATCCAGTTATATATATCTATTCGTCAGTGCTCCCTCGTGATCCAGTTTCATATATCTATTCGTCAGTGCTCCCTCGTGATCCAGTTTCATATATCTATTCGTCAGTGCTCCTCGTGATCCAGTTTCATATATCTATTCGTCAGTGCTCCTCGTGATCCAGTTTCATATATCTATTCGTCAGTGCTCCTCGTGATCCAGTTTCATATATCTATTCTTCAGTGCTCCCGCTGATCCAGTTTCATATATCTATTCGTCAGTGCTCCCTCGTGATCCAGTTTCATATATCTATTCTTCAGTGCTCCCGCGTGATCCAGTTTCATATATCTATTCGTCAGTGCTCCCTCGTGATCCAGTTTCATATATCTATTCTTCAGTGCTCCTCGTGATCCAGTTTCATATATCTATTCTTCAGTGCTCCTCGTGATCCAGTTTCATACATCTATTCGCCAGTGCTCCTCGTGATCCAGTTTCATATATCTATTCTTCAGTGCTCCTCGTGATCCAGTTTCATATATCTATTCGTCAGTGCTCCCTCGTGATCCAGTTTCATATATCTATTCTTCAGTGCTCCCTCGTGATCCAGTTTCATATATCTATTCGCCAGTGCTCCTCGTGATCCAGTTTCATATATCTATTCTTCAGTGCTCCTCGTGATCCAGTTTCATATATCTATTCGTCAGTGCTCCCTCGTGATCCAGTTTCATATATCTATTCTTCAGTGCTCCTCGTGATCCAGTTTCATATATCTATTCGTCAGTGCTCCCTCGTGATCCAGTTTCATATATCTATTCTTCAGTGCTCCCTCGTGATCCAGTTTCATATATCTATTCGTCAGTGCTCCCTCGTGATCCAGTTTCATATATCTATTCGTCAGTGCTCCCTCGTGATCCAGTTTCATATATCTATTCGTCAGTGCTCCCTCGTGATCCAGTTTCATATATCTATTCGTCAGTGCTCCCTCGTGATCCAGTTTCATATATCTATTCTTCAGTGCTCCCTCGTGATCCAGTTTCATATATCTATTCGTCAGTGCTCCCTCGTGATCCAGTTTCATATATCTATTCTTCAGTGCTCCCTCGTGATCCAGTTTCATATATCTATTCGTCAGTGCTCCCTCGTGATCCAGTTTCATATATCTATTCTTCAGTGCTCCCTCGTGATCCAGTTTCATATATCTATTCGTCAGTGCTCCCTCGTGATCCAGTTTCATATATCTATTCTTCAGTGCTCCTCGTGATCCAGTTTCATATATCTATTCGTCAGTGCTCCCTCGTGATCCAGTTTCATATATCTATTCTTCAGTGCTCCCTCGTGATCCAGTTTCATATATCTATTCTTCAGTGCTCCATCGTGATCCAGTTTCATATATCTATTCTTCAGTGCTCCTCGTGATCCAGTTTCATATATCTATTCTTCAGTGCTCCTCGTGATCCAGTTTCATATATCTATTCTTCAGTGCTCCTCGTGATCCAGTTTCATATATCTATTCTTCAGTGCTCCCTCGTGATCCAGTTTCATATATCTATTCGTCAGTGCTCCTCGTGATCCAGTTTCATATATCTATTCTTCAGTGCTCCTCGTGATCCAGTTTCATATATCTATTCGCCAGTGCTCCCTCGTGATCCAGTTTCATATATCTATTCTTCAGTGCTCCTCGTGATCCAGTTTCATATATCTATTCGTCAGTGCTCCTCGTGATCCAGTTTCATATATCTATTCTTCAGTGCTCCCTCGTGATCCAGTTTCATATATCTATTCTTCAGTGCTCCCTCGTGATCCAGTTTCATATATCTATTCTTCAGTGCTCCCTCGTGATCCAGTTTCATATATCTATTCTTCAGTGCTCCCTCGTGATCCAGTTTCATATATCTATTCTTCAGTGCTCCCTCGTGATCCAGTTTCATATATCTATTCTTCAGTGCTCCTCGTGATCCAGTTTCATATATCTATTCGCCAGTGCTCCTCGCGGATCCAGTTTCATATATCTATTCTTCAGTGCTCCTCGCGATCCAGTTTCATATATCTATTCGTCAGTGCTCCTCGTGATCCAGTTTCATATATCTATTCGCCAGTGCTCCTCGTGATCCAGTTTCATATATCTATTCGTCACTGCTCCTCGTGATCCAGTTTCATATATCTATTCGCCAGTGCTCCCTCGTGATCCAGTTTCATATATCTATTCGTCAGTGCTCCTCGTGATCCAGTTTCATATATCTATTCGCCAGTGCCCTCGTGATCCAGTTTCATATATCTATTTGTCAGTGCTCCTCGTGATCCAGTTTCATATATCTATTCTTCAGTGCTCCTCGTGATCCAGTTTCATATATCTATTCTTCAGTGCTCCTCGTGATCCAGTTTCATATATCTATTTGTCAGTGCTCCTCGTGATCCAGTTTCATATATCTATTCTTCAGTGCTCCCTCGTGATCCAGTTTCATATATCTATTCGTCAGTGCTCCCTCGTGATCCAGTTTCATATATCTATTCTTCAGTGCTCCCTCGCGATCCAGTTTCATATTTCTATTCGTCAGTGCTCCTCGTGATCCAGTTTCATATATCTATTCTTCAGTGCTCCTCGTGATCCAGTTTCATATATCTATTCTTCAGTGCTCCTCGTGATCCAGTTTCATATATCTATTCTTCAGTGCTCCCTCGTGATCCAGTTTCATATATCTATTCGCCAGTGCTCCTCGTGATCCAGTTTCATATATCTATTCGCCAGTGCTCCCTCGTGATCCAGTTTCATATATCTATTCGCCAGTGCTCCCTCGTGATCCAGTTTCATATATCTATTCGCCAGTGCTCCCTCGTGATCCAGTTTCATATATCTATTCGTCAGTGCTCCTCGTGATCCAGTTTCATATATCTATTCGTCAGTGCTCCCTCGTGATCCAGTTTCATATATCTATTTGTCAGTGCTCCTCGTGATCCAGTTTCATATATCTATTCTTCAGTGCTCCTCGTGATCCAGTTTCATATATCTATTCTTCAGTGCTCCTCGTGATCCAGTTTCATATATCTATTCGCCACTGCTCCTCGTGATCCAGTTTCATATATCTATTCGTCAGTGCTCCCTCGTGATCCAGTTTCATATATCTATTCGTCAGTGCTCCCTCGTGATCCAGTTTCATATATCTATTCGTCAGTGCCCCCTCGTGATCCAGTTTCATATATCTATTTGTCAGTGCTCCCTCGTGATCCAGTTTCATATATCTATTCTTCAGTGCTCCTCGTGATCCAGTTTCATATATCTATTCTTCAGTGCTCCCTCGTGATCCAGTTTCATATATCTATTTGTCAGTGCTCCCTCGTGATCCAGTTTCATATATCTATTTGTCAGTGCTCCCTCGTGATCCAGTTTCATATATCTATTCTTCAGTGCTCCCTCGTGATCCAGTTTCATATATCTATTCTTCAGTGCTCCCTCGTGATCCAGTTTCATATATCTATTCGTCAGTGCTCCCTCGTGATCCAGTTTCATATATCTATTCTTCAGTGCTCCCTCGTGATCCAGTTTCATATATCTATTCTCCAGTGCTCCCTCGTGATCCAGTTTCATATATCTATTCTTCAGTGCTCCCTCGTGATCCAGTTTCATATATCTATTCGTCAGTGCTCCCTCGTGATCCAGTTTCATATATCTATTCGTCAGTGCTCCCTCGTGATCCAGTTTCATATATCTATTCGTCAGTGCTCCTCGTGATCCAGTTTCATATATCTATTCGTCAGTGCTCCCTCGTGATCCAGTTTCATATATCTATTCGCCAGTGCTCCTCGTGATCCAGTTTCATATATCTATTCGTCAGTGCTCCCTCGTGATCCAGTTTCATATATCTATTCGTCAGTGCTCCCTCGTGATCCAGTTTCATATATCTATTCGTCAGTGCTCCCTCGTGATCCAGTTTCATATATCTATTTGTCAGTGCTCCCTCGTGATCCAGTTTCATATATCTATTCTTCAGTGCTCCCTCGTGATCCAGTTTCATATATCTATTCTTCAGTGCTCCCTCGTGATCCAGTTTCATATATCTATTCGTCACTGCTCCCTCGTGATCCAGTTTCATATATCTATTCGTCAGTGCTCCCTCGTGATCCAGTTTCATATATCTATTCGTCAGTGCTCCCTCGTGATCCAGTTTCATATATCTATTCGTCAGTGCTCCCTCGTGATCCAGTTTCATATATCTATTTGTCAGTGCTCCCTCGTGATCCAGTTTCATATATCTATTCTTCAGTGCTCCCTCGTGATCCAGTTTCATATATCTATTCTTCAGTGCTCCCTCGTGATCCAGTTTCATATATCTATTTGTCAGTGCTCCCTCGTGATCCAGTTTCATATATCTATTTGTCAGTGCTCCCTCGTGATCCAGTTTCATATATCTATTCTTCAGTGCTCCCTCGTGATCCAGTTTCATATATCTATTCGTCAGTGCTCCCTCGTGATCCAGTTTCATATATCTATTCTTCAGTGCTCCCTCGTGATCCAGTTTCATATATCTATTCGTCAGTGCTCCCTTGTGATCCAGTTTCATATATCTATTCGTCAGTGCTCCCTCGTGATCCAGTTTCATATATCTATTCGTCAGTGCTCCCTCGTGATCCAGTTTCATATATCTATTCGTCAGTGCTCCCTCGTGATCCAGTTTCATATATCTATTCTTCAGTGCTCCCTCATGATCCAGTTTCATATATCTATTCGTCAGTGCTCCCTCGTGATCCAGTTTCATATATCTATTCTTCAGTGTTCCCTCGTGATCCAGTTTCATATATCTATTCTTCAGTGCTCCCTCGTGATCCAGTTTCATATATCTATTCTTCAGTGCTCCCTCGTGATCCAGTTTCATATATCTATTCTTCAGTGCTCCCTCGTGATCCAGTTTCATATAACTATTCTTCAGTGCTCCTCGTGATCCAGTTTCATATATCTATTCTTCAGTGCTCCCTCGTGATCCAGTTTCATATATCTATTCGTCAGTGCTCCCTCGTGATCCAGTTTCATATATCTATTCTTCAGTGCACCCTCGTGATCCAGTTTCATATATCTATCATGGCAAAGCTGCTCGTTCTGCCTCTTGTTGCTGCTCCAGTATGGCGTACTCAGTCAATATCGGGGTTGTCTCCTCGTCAGACTAGTTGGGTGCACAGACATGTCTCAGTCTCCTCTAAGTAGCTATCATGATCCACAAATGGAAACAAGTCGAAAAAATACAACCACAGAGAAATGCTCACTGAGGTGCCACTCAGTCCGCAGTTATCAGTGGTCTGATCTATAAATATATCAAAATCAATATTTGAAAGTGACACTGATGTCATGCTATCAAACCACTGGCAGATAATGGGCACATGCCACACATGCTACCATTTATTGATACCTATTGGGTATTTACACTGTACACCTGGGTGTTACGATGCATTAAGCCAATTTATGCAGAGATGCACAAATGAAATTCAAAAAACCTGAATTTTAATGAACCTCATTAATTATGTAAGGCACAAATGGTACTTAAAGGTAGGTGCACATTAAGTTCACTTTGAGTCTGTGATTCAAAGTGAAAGGTGAATTGGCAATTGGTAGCATTTCTGTTTTCGTGATTATATTTGTTCAAGTCAGTTATTTCCAAAATTGTTTAAATAAATTTTTACTGAAAATGTTATCTTCAACAGCAGTTGTTATAAGTTGCTGAAGTGATGTTTGACTGAAATGTATGCATACAGCTCTTGCTATTTTAAATTAATTTCAGTCTCATATGCAGTTGCACATACATATCTACATTTATTTTTATTTTTATTTATTTTACATTTGTTAACCGGGAGGATCCGACTGGATACATGTCCATTTTCAGCGGAGGCCCGGGGAGAAAAGCTCCAGACAAAACAATACATCAAGTCACAGAAAAAAAAAACAAATATTAGTTAAGTAATACAGGTAAGGTTTAGTTTTCAATAATCAAATCAATGTAAGGTTAGTAATTATAATATATTCATTCTATGATTCAGTAGATATCCCTGAAGCCCCAAGACTGGGAAACAATGTAAGTAGAGAGAGATAGCTAGTCCGGATTAAGACAGTAGCAGGTACGTGTTGATCGTAGATGTAGTTTTAGTTTGGTCTTAAATAGACTTAAGGAGGAGAGTGAGGTAATATCAGGGGGAAGTTTGTTCCAAATTCTCCCTACTGAGTTGGTTAGAAGAGAATCTCCGGCCATGTTATTAGTTTTGCAAGTTTGGATGAGGAGGCGGCAGGATGACCTCAAAGTTCTAGGGTTATTGCAAAGGGAGATAAGTTTTTTGAGTGAGGGAGGGTAGTCAGGGTTATAAATTATTTTGTGGGCAAGGACTAGAAGGTTATACGAAATATGTTTTGGTAACTCAAGCCAGTTAAGCTGGGTTAAATTGGTGCAGTGATGGGTTCTGTATGGTAATCCGGTAACAAACCTAGCAATATGATTATAGCAAATGGTGAGTTTGTTCATGACTGTTTTATTAATATTCTGTAGTAAGGGGGATGCGTACAAGAGTGTGGAGAGAAGATGGGTTTGGGCAATGGCAGATTTAGCTTGGGGGGTCAGGAATCTATTAATTCTATATAGCGAGCCTAGTTTTTTATTAATGGATTTAATCATTAAGTTTACATGAATGTCGAATTTCAGGTTGTTGTCTATAGTTACCCCTAGTAATTTTGTCGAGGGATCCGGAGATATAATAGTCCCATCCTTTGATTGGATCGTAAAATTAAAGGGGCTTGACCTTTGTGTCGGTGAGAACAGCAACATTTTAGTTTTTTTTGGATTAAGTATCAGGCGACGACTAGAGAGCCAGTTTTCTATTTTACTGAAAGTGGTTTGGGTCATAATTTGTAGCTCTATAGGGGTTGTACCAGTGCAAATCAGCGTAGAATCATCAGCGTATTGAAGGCAACTGGCATTTGATACAACTGTGTGTAGATCATTAATGAAAATCGAGAAAAGTAGTGGTCCTAAAATTGATCCTTGAGGGACTCCCAGAGTATTGGGAAGTAAGTTAGATAGTTTATTCTGCCATTGTACTGCTTGTTTTCTACCATTTAGATAGGAACTAAACCATTGAATAGAAGTAGTATCTAGACCAAATGAGTGTAGAGTATCAATTAGTAGTTTGTGGTCCACCATATCAAAGGCTTTGGATAGATCCAAGAATACAGCTGAGGAGATAATATTGTTATTAGATGGGTGTTGATGGTATTGGAGAAGGCAAGAAGGGCAGAGGTGGTACTATGGAGAGGTCTGAAACCATGCTGAGTGTCGGCCAGTAGGTGATTGGCAAGTAGGTGTTCCATAACCTGTTTTTGCACACATTTTTCCATTATTTTAGATAGGGGGGAGAGTATAGAGATGGGCCTGTAATTGGAGAGGTCTGTGGAAGTGCCTCCTTTATGGAGAGGAATTACATAGGATACCTTCCAGATGTCAGGGATTTTGGCCTCTGTAAGGGTGCGATTGATGAGTATTGACACTGGGAAGGCAATCGCTTCAGCTGCTTTTTGTAGATATTCAGCTGGAAGTTGATCAGCTGACAGAGTGGTGGGTTTAAGTTTTTTGATTAATTTACGAATAAATGAGGTTGCTACAGGTTGAAAGGTAAATGGGGGAGTGTTTTTATTGGAGGGAGTATCAGGAGTATGAGAGTTACGTGGCAGTTGATTGGAGAGGGTTTGAATTGTCTCCGTGAAGAAGCAATTAAAGCTGTTAGAGACGAAGTTCGATGGTTTGTCTATGAGTGTGGCAGGGACAGGGGTGGTAGAGCGACCAGGGTGAAGAAGATTATTTAACCCGGCCCAGAATTTTTGTGGACAGTTTTGATGTTCAGTTTGCAGTTTCCAATAGTAGTGCCTTTTATCAAGTAAAATTAGTCTTTTGGTTTCATTCCTAAGTTGTCTATAGGTAGTAAGATCAAGAGGAGTTTTAGTGGTACGCCAAACAGACCATGCCTTATTTCTGAGATGCATTTTCTGCCTGGTTTCTTTAGAGAGCCAGGGGACATCCCCTGACTTAGTTGTTTTTGAGTGAATGGGGGCATGATAGTTAAGAATCTCTAGGAATTTTGTGTTGAAATACTGAACTGCTTCATCTAATGGTAGATATTTAAGTATTGTCCAGTTACAGGAATTTAGTTCTAGTTGAAATTTGGTGGGGTCGAATTGTTTTTTATTTCTGACAGATCTTAGTGTGGAGTTCTTTGGGATAGTAATTTTGTGCTTAATTATGTAAGTGAGATGGTGATCACTAAGGCTATCTGGGAGGGTGCCAGAAGTATATTGTTTGGGATCACTATTAATAAGCATCCAATCCAGTATACTCTCTTTTTGGTTAGATTTGTCTATCCTGGTAGGAGAGTTAATCATTTGAGTGAAGGAGTATAGGTTTATTTGAGTGGAAGGGGCTTGAGAGGAGCAGGAAGTCCAGTCTATATTAAAGTCCCCAAGAACTATGGTTTCTTGAGGGAAGTGACTCGATAGCCAGTACAGGGTAGCTTCAAGAGTATCTATGTTCTTACCTGGGGGAATATACACACAGATTATATAGATAAACTTAGTTACGTTGATTTGTAGCTTGGAAATAAGGATCTCCGCATTGTTAATCTGAGGTGGTTGAGTGACATCGATAGAGACAGTTAGATCAGATTTATAGAGAATGGCTACCCCACCTCCGTTTCTAGAGTTTCGGTCTCTCCTATGTATGTTGTACCCAGGGATAAGTATTTCGTTGTCCAAAGTGGATGGTTTTAACCAAATTTCAGTTAGGCACAGGATATCAGGGGAGAGGTCAGCCATGACTGCATGAAGTTCATGTACCTTATTGTTAATACTTCTAATGTTCAGATGGCAGATGAAAAGGGAATTTGTAGGGCTGAGCCAATAAGGGATAGGCTAAGTGGTCCTTGGAAATGGATGAGTTTTGGAGAATATTGGCAGGACCAGGGTTAGGATGTATGTCCCCATTTCTTAGCAAGTTTTGTCTTAGTTTGGAGATGAGTTTCAGGAATTTATTCACTATTATGTAGGAGTTCTTTTGTTTAAGGTTAATATTATTTGAAGTATAGGGGTATGGAAGAATAGTGCAATAAGTTGTATTAGTCCAAGTACCTTGAATATGATAAAAGTTTAAAAGAGTAAGTTCAGGGGCATTGGACCCGGCCCTGGGAACTGTGATCCCTGAGAGAGTTTGGGTTTCATACAGAGTTGTAAGATAGGAGGTTATTAGGATTGGTGCTAGTATGCAGTACCACATCTCTAGAGAATTGTAGTAGATGGTTCACAAGGAAGCACTTGCAGGTAATAGTGAGCTAATAGAGAGCTAAGGCTCTGAGGAGTGAAAGATGAGTCGGGTGTGGATAGTAAGTGGAAGAATAGGCAATGAGGGTGTGACAAATGAGTCAGGGATGGATATTCATAGGGTAAGAGGGGTCACCTGTGATATAGTGTAATTAAGTAGAAGGCAACTATGATTGGAGCTAAACCTGGTGGGTGTGGTTTTATGGTTATAAATGTAGAGGTAGTGGGGGCGGTGGGATATGGGGCAGGGAGGGCAGTGAGCCTAAGCGTAGCGAAGGCAAACGGAGCGGGGCTACACAGTCCCTACTATAACCTAGTGGAGTAACTCAGCTGGGTAAATCGCCAGATTATGTAAGGAAATGTATATAATGTTTTTGTTTTCTGTTTGTATGAGTCCAATTTTCTTAGAGTTATACCAAATTGCAAGTTTAATTTCGTTTTGTAGAGTTATAATACTCCAAGAGAAGAACTTCTTAGACAAGTAATATTAGGTAGCAGCTAACTGATTCCCTAAAACAAAGGCAGTTGTGGATCCTTCACAGCAGCTTCCAGCCTGGGCTAATATCACTATTTTACCACCTTATTTTAAGTATTAAAGGGCAGCTTCTTCCGATGGTTTCGGCTGGAGGGGTAAATTGCAAATGTTACCAGTATATAAAGGCAGATTTACAGATAATCTGCAATTCTTACTGGTAATTCTTTGCACTCTGTGGTGTAACTATGGAAACCTATGGATTCTGGCATTTTCTGTATGTACTATGTTATATTAATATTATGGATATTTCTTAATTCATGTTTCCTAACAAAACTGTTAAAAATATGTGCTCTTGCTGTTACGGATATTTCTTTAATGATGCTTCATAACAAAGGTGTTATCAGTACTGGATCAATATATCAAGGATCTGTCTTGGCCTGCCTATGGATCCGGAGGTTTATCGATGCTCTCACTAAGTTGTTCAAATGTTACTTGCTGCAGTATTGTCATATCAAATGTATGCAGACTCCTGTGGCATGATGCTGTTGTCTTTGGACCTCTATTCTACATATATGTACTTTCAGGGGTTCTAATCCCACTCATGAACTCTAAAGATGTTACAGATTATTTTATAAAAGTTATATATGAAGGCATTGTTGTTACTTTTTATATGTCACATTAGTATGTGTCACAGACAGTGTTATACAGACCTTTGCACTGCACAGGAATTTATACTGATTATGTCGACATACCCTGTTCACAGACTCAGCTTTATAAATGGGCTCACACAGGAATATTATCATGTGCATGTCACTGTCTTTCAGATGACCAACCATCCAAGGGGTGACAACTTGTCCTCCAGGAAAATAAAATCATAATTAATGCTCACCAGTAACATGGATGCAGTGTCCTCGGCTGTTCTGGCAGCAGAGTCTGGAGACATGAAATCTGGACTGACCTCACCAACATCATAAATGCAGTTGGAGGTCACAACAGATCCCATGATGCCTGTAGATGATGCTGCTCAGCCATGATCCTTCATACAGAGTGGCAAGTTATGAGAGATCGAGAGATATAACTGGTACTAGACCACTGTTGACCCCCCTCCCCATGACACCACAATATTTCTGGCCTCTGCATACAAGAAGAAGGAAGCAACATATCCCTGGTGTTGGGATTGAAGCTGAAGATCAAGGCTGAACATTTATTTATTTTTATTTATTTATTTATTTATTTATTGCATTTGTTGGCCGGGAAAGTCCACTGGGACTGGAGGAGCCCATTTTCAGTGGAGGCCCAGGGAGAAAAGCTCTACATTATTACATACAATTGACAAATTAAAACATTGTAGATACACAAATAAAATAGATGCACTACTACATACAATTAGTTAAAACAATTGTTGATACATAAAAATGGACAGACAATAGAAAGGATAAGACAACGGGCAGAGATGACATTTCAATAACACATAGAAAAGACAACATTTTATAAGTGAGAGCATAAATGGAAACAGAAGTATGAAAGTCAGAGTAGAAGAAGACAGTAACTTAGCAGTATATGTGACTAGAAAAAGACAATAATATATACATGTGAGTGTGTATTATTCAAAGTAGAGGGGTGTAGAGTACAGGTGAAGCAGGTGAACAGACTGTATCAGGATGAAAAGCTGGATAGAGGAGGGGTGAGAAGGTACAGAGAAAAGAGTGGGAACATTTTGAGAACAGAAACAGAGAGAGGTTCCACAGTGCAAAATTAGGTGTTGGGATGCTTTTGTGGGTTACAGGAGCATCGCCAGTTAGAGACTAAATGTAATTTTAGGGATTTTTTAAAAGAAGCAGACTTACATGTACGTGTTTCTTTACATGTATGTCTTTCTTTCCATTACATGGCTGTCTACTGAGACAATCACTGCATATTGCTTTTGCAGGCATATTCTTTTATAGGTTCATAGGTTCATTGGTAGGTACTAGGCTATCGGCCCAAGGGCCTAAGTAAGCCTAGCCAATAAGGTTCTCTGGCTTACGCCACCCAAGAAAGTTATTTTCCTGTGCCCCTGTCAAGCAGAGCCACAGAAGTGATCCCCAGGGTGTATTTCCTATTTCCCATCCACTCATCAAGATTTGTCTTGAAGAATGCTAAGAAGGAACTTTGCTTGACATAGATGGGTAGCTTGCTCCAGAGTATGAGACGTATCTGGGACAGGAATCTATCCCTCCAGCATGTCCTGTTTATTGTGGGGATAAGGTTTAGGTCCCTAGATTGTGTAGCTCGGAGAGACTTGAGATTTCTTTAGGTGTAGCATGTCGAACAGCTCTGGGTTTGACATAGCTTTATATGTTAGACAGAGATCACCTCGGAGTAGGCAATATGCTACAGAGTAAAGTTGGAGTTCTTTGAGATGGTCAGAGGAGGGCATCTGTTTGAGGCCAGTAATCCCCTTTGTGAGGTACTTCTGTGGCCTTTCCAGCTGCTGCAGATGTCTTGTTAGGTACATTCCAAAAAGGGGTGTTGTAATCTATAACAGGTCTAATGATTGTCGAGCAGAGGGGAACAATGACCTCTTTTTTCCTGGATGAGAACAATTTTGTGATGAGGTGTGCCACGTAGAAAGATTTCCTGACTAGTGTGGCGATGTGATTATCAAAGGAGAGACTACTGTCCACCTGGGTCCCAAGGTCTCTTATCACACATTTGGCGTTAAGTAGACTGCCACCAATGTGGTAGTTCATGGGTACAGAGTTTCTACCAAAGGGGATGACAATGCACTTTTTGGCATTGAGCTTCAGGCCATGGCTCTAACACCAGGCATCTGTCTCAGTGAGGCCCTTCTCTAGGATGTCCACATCATTTGGGGAATCGACTATGGCTCCTAGTTTGCAGTCATCTGCGAACTTCATTAGTCAAAGGCCTTCTGTGTTAGCCTGTACTTCAGAGAAGTAGATACCAAACAGTAGAGGTCCCAGGACTGAACCCTGTGGTACTCCACTTGTCACTGGTTTGAACTCAGATTTGGAGTCTGCAACTTTTACAGTGTGGGCTCTGTCAGTGAACCAGTTGGCAACTCATCATGTGACATAGGGATTTATACCTAGTTTAGTGAATTTAGCTATAATTCCAGAATGGGGGATGGTGTTGAAAGCCTTGGCGATGTCAAGATAGGGTGTGTGAACCACCTTACCCTTGTCTTCTGCTTTGGTGACTGCCTCAAAGAAGTCAATCAGGTTCAGGAGGCATGATCTGCCTTTCACAAACCCAAACTGGGTGGGGTCCAGAGTTTGGAGGTTACCAATGTCTTTGTTTATGAGTTCCATGCTTTTCGGCCCCAAAACCTGGGCCGAACCACAAAGGGAGGGGGACTGTCCATATTCATCAAGGACACCCACACCTCCAGGTTAGTAGCAACACATGAAGCATCGGAGACCATACAGGTGCAACTAACCATAGGCAAAACTGCTATACAACTGGTAGCATGTTACAGACCACCCTCCCAATCTCAGGAACCCCACTCAGCCTTCCTGAAGACATTGGAGGATATGAATGTATCACAAAATACCATCATACTGGGAGACTTCAACTACCCTAACATAGATTGGGTACATTATTCTAGCCCTAAAACCCTAGCCCAAAGGTTCCTGGAATTCATAAATTCAAATGCACTGGAACAACTAGTCACCTCTCCCACTAGGGAAGATAATATACTAGACCTGATCATCACAAACATGGGGACAAAATGCTCCACACCGGAGGTATATCCCTCACTAGTGAGATCTGACCACAAACTAATCACCCTGGATATACATATCCCACCTCCACCCCCAGCACAAAAGACCACAGTGAAAAACTTCTCAAAAGCAGACTTCACTCTTCTTAAGACTGAGATGGTATCCTTTAAGCCCACTGGGCCAGTGGATACCACATCCCACAATGCTGAATCCTTCACAAATGCTTTCTATGGACATCTCCAAGAATGCATGGATCATGCAATCCCAAATAAATCCAAGACCCTCTCCACCAAAGGCAAAGCGTCCTGTCTGGTGGACCTCAGCCATTAACAAATTGTATAACAAAAGAAGGAAGCTACTGCACGACAGAGCAAAATCCCATAAAGGGAAGACATCTCTTATCAACACTAGCAGAAAACTACGTTCTCTCATAAAAACATCCAAGGCCAACTTTGAGAGAAAAATCGCTAAGGACACTAAAGATAACCACAAAGCCTTCTTCAGCTATGTTAGAAACCTGGGTGGAAACCCTCAGATATGCTCAGAGTTAGTTCACAACAAAGAAAATACACTGAACCCACAGATATTGCCAACATTCTGGCTGACAGGTTCAGTGCAAATTTCTCCCCTCCCTCACCCCCAAAAGAAGAAATACTTATCCCAGCTGAATGTAATCTCCCTGTCATCTCAGATGTCCAGGTGAGAGCCGCTCTCAGCAAAGCTAAAAACACAGCATCAATGGGACCTGACGGTATCCCGGGTTGCGTGCTACGTGAACTCCAAGAGGAGCTAAACCCGCACATAAAAATGCTATTTAACCTTAGCCTTACTACAGGATATGTACCTGAACACTGGCGTACAGCAACAGTGGTCCTACTTCACAAAGGGAGTACCTCTACAGACCTTGGGAACTACCGACCCATAAGCTTAACCAGCCTGGTCTGCAAAGCTATGAAAAGAATCATTATGGAACTCATAAACAGAGACATTGGGGACCTACAGACACTTGATCCCACCCAGTTCGGCTTTGTAAAGGGCAGATCCTGCCTTTTGAACCTGGTTGACTTTTTCAAAACAGTCACTAGAGCCATTGATGAAGGCAAAGCAGTCCATACAGCCTACCTGGACTTGGCTAAGGCCTTCGACACAATACCCCACTCAGGCATCATAGATAAGCTCAACAGCTTAAATGTAAACACTTATGTCACTAGATGGGTTGCAAACTGGCTAAAGGACAGAACCCATAAAGTTAAAATCGCTGGAGCAATGTCAGACTCAAAGCCAGTCACAAGTGATGTCCCACAGGGATCTGTCCTGGGACCCCTCTTGTTCGGCATTTATTTCTCAGATGTTAAAGCAAACATGGGAGGGTTGTAGCTGACAAAGTTCGCAGATGACTGCAAACTAGGTGCCATAGTCGATACACCAGCGGACACATACATCCTACAAAAAGGCCTCACAGAAGCGGACAACTGGTGCGGAGTCATGGCCTTAAACTAAATGCCAAAAATGTATAGTCATCCCTTTGGGAAAAACAAAGTACCCACAAATTATCACATAGACAGCAACCCACTGAGTACGGAAAAAGTAATCAGAGACTTAGGGACCCAAGTCGACAGTGACCTCTCATTTGACACCCACGTTGCCAAAGTGGTTAGAAAGACATTCTACCTTGCACACCTTATCATGAAGGGATTCACATCCAGATCCAAGGATGTCATTGTACCCCTATACTCCTCCCTCATCAGACCCATGATTGAGTACAATGCCCCATTTGGTATGTACCTCACCCGGCATTTGCAACAGCTGGAGAGACCACAAAAGTACCTCACCAAGAGGATCAAGGGTCTCCAACATATGTCTTATTCTGCCAGACTAAAGAAACTCCAGCTCTATTCAGTAGCATACCGTCAGCTCAGAGATGATCTGTGCCTGACGTACAAGGCCATGTCCAATCAGGAACTGATGGACATGCTCCACCTCAAAAAATCCATCAGAACCACGAGAGTTAAAGACTTAAACCTTGGCACAAGTATGAATAGGACATGCTGGAGGGATAGATTCATAACCCAGAGGCTTCCCATGCTCTGGAACAGAATCCCAGTTCATGTTAGGCAGAGCCCCTCACTAACTCTCTTCAAGAGAAATCTTGATGAGTGGATGGGAGATCGTAAGTTTACCCCAGGGGTCACATCTGTGTCACTGCTAGACATGGGCACAGTAAACTAATTCTATTATATAAGGGGACCTTCATTGTGTCACTACCAGACAGAGGCACAGTATTCTAAATCTATTCTGCACATTTTTGTACCATTTCATGGGGTGGCGAAAGCCACATCACTATGGTTAGGCTTACAAATGCCCCAGGGCAGATAGCCTAGTACTAAACTATGAAACTATACGTTCCATGGCCTTACAGACCTGGCTCGTTAGGCTAATAGGGCGAAAGTTCCTAGGATCAGTGGTGGTTCCCCCTTTGTTGTGTGGGATAACTGTTGCTGTGCACCATTCAGTGGGCACAAAACCTGGCATGAGGCTATGATTGAACATGGTGCTTAAGTGGGGGCTAGTTCGTTCTGATGTTCATGTAAAATGCAGCCTGGGATGTTGTCCAGTCCCATGGATGCTGTGTTTTTGGCTTTAGAGAGTGCAGCTTTTACCTGCGTAGTTGTGATTACAAGGACTCTGCATTCTTCCTGTATCGATATGGGCCCTTTATAGCAGCAGAGTTGAACCATGCACACACATCCACACAGGGTGAAGATGAAGAACATAAGTCTAATGACATGCATTCAGCAACTGAAGTACAGAGATCGCAGGCCAAACACCATGTATAATGCTGTTTGCATTAATATTTACAGGTCCATCTGCTTTGGGGCTAAACCAGGGAATGGCAGGTGAGTGCACACATACAGTTACTGTGACCACTACCTACTATTGCCTCAGCCTCATTTCATGGCACTGCTGTTTACTGTCACAGTGTTATTTCCATAACATTGTACAATACAGATACATCCAGGCATGCAGGTTCAAGTTCAGACAGATCAGGTATGTTACAGCAAAACTAATAATATTTGTAAACACAGAATCAGAATCAGAAATACTTTATTTATCCTGCTGGAAATCGCTTATGTTACAACTGCAGAGGTAAAAATAGACACAATGTATACCAAACACAAATGTTATACAATTAGATATGACAGATACTATACTCACTTATGTTACCCCACATATATAACAGCAATGCCTGACATAGGTACACTGTTGACTATAGCCAATGTATTAGATAAGTTTGATACCACATGTAGTAGTGACATGAAAGGGGGACCCTTTCATGATAATTACCGGTCACACTAGGATATGGGGTATTGCACATTACAATACTTTAACTAAGGTATAGCATATTGCAAAAAGGATAATAGGATTGATGATTAATATTACACTGAAAAAAGGAGATAAAAGAGAGATAAAAAGGATGGGGAAAAAGGGAGACCATGATTAAGAGTTTAACATGGTACTATGTGGTTTCCTTCAGTAGTGGGGGTGGTGCTAAGATATTAGGAGGTGTTATAGTGTCTGATGGCTGTGGGCAAGAAGAATTTCCTGTGACGTTCAGTGGAGCACTTTATGCTTGTCAGTCTCCTGATAAAAGAACTGCTCTGTCCAGCCATCACTCTGTTGAGTGGGTGGTCAATATTTCCCATGATGGGCTTTAGTCATGCTAACATTCTTCTCTCAGCCACGGTTTTGATGGTGTGCAGTTCTTCTCCAACAACTGAGCTAGCCTTCCTTACCAGTTTATTGAGTCTGTTTGCCTCAGCCTTCTTTATGGTATTACTCCAGCACGTCACTGTGAAGAAGACAACGCTGAACTACTCCAGCACATTGCTGTGAAGAAGATAGCGCTGATCACTACTGTCTCATTTTTATATGCCACCTGCGAGTTTTTGGGCCATTCCAACTTACTGCCCAGGTGCAGCCCCAAATACTTGTAGTTCTGAACAATCTGCACTTCACCCCCTAATTGTCAGAGAGGTCACTGGGGGAATGAGATCATGATCTCCCTGGACCTACTACCAGCTCCTTCATTTTACTGATGTTCAACTGCAACTGAGTAATCTCACACCAGCTCAGAAAGCTGTCCACCACCCTTCTGCATTTCCCTCATCTTCATGCCTGATATTTCCTACTATGACTCATGAGTCATCCAAGAATTTTTGCAGGTGACAGCACTCAGTCTTATAGCTGAAGCCTGTGGTATACATGGTGAAAAGGAAAAGTGATAAAACTGTCCCCTGTGGTGCTCCAGTGCTCCATAACACTGTGTCAGACATGCAGCTTAGCAGTCACACATACTGGGGCCTATCAGTCAGATAATCCAGGGCTATCTGGTGTACAGTATCTGAAGCCCCTATTACTCTGTTGTCAATGTGATACTGTCAATAATAGGGGCTATCTGGTGTACAGTATCTGAAGCTCCTATTACTCTGTTGTATATGTGATGCTGTCAGTACTGTTTTTTGCTAAATACAAGACTGTATTTTTCTTTCTCTTTACTTTCCCCCTGCAGGATCCTCTCCACAGCAGGAGTCTGTCAGTGGTATGTTATTAACTATGTCTCATACGTGTCATTGCTGTTAGTCCTGCTGTTGTCCTCCATTAATACTGTGTCCTTCGTCCCATTCCAAGGCCAGACTGCATCAACCTCATCAAGTGCACATGTGAGTGGCATGTGTATGTCATGCATTCTGTGCACATATGAGTGGCATGTGTATGTCATACATTCTGTGCACATATGAGTGGCATGTGTGTGTCATACATTCTGTGCACATATGAGTGGCATGTGTGTGTCATACATTCTGTGCACATATGAGTGGAATGTGTATGTCATACATTCTGTGCACATATGAGTGGAATATGTATGTCTTACATTCTGTGCACATGAGTGGCATGTGTATGTCATACATTCTGTGCACATATGAATGGCATGTGTATATCATACATTCTGTGCACATATGAGTGGCATGTGTAAGTCATACATTCTGGGCACATATGAGTGGCATGTGTATGTCATACATTCTGTGCACATATGAGTGGCATGTGTATGTCATACATTCTGTGCACATGTAAATGGCATGTGTATATCATACATTCTGTGCACATATGAGTGGCATGTGTAAGTCATACATTCTGTGCACATATGAGTGGCATGTGTATATCATACATTCTGTGCACATATGAGTGGCATGTGTATATCATACATTCTGTGCACATATGAGTGGCATGTGTAAGTCATACATTCTGTGCATATATGAGTGGCATGTGTATGTCATACATTCTGTGCACATATGAGTGGCATGTGTATGTCATACATTCTGTGCACATACAAGTGGTATGTCAATATCAAACCTTCTGAAGGTTTTAACTGTGGTCACCTGGTTAATGGTGTCAATGATGTAATTACTAATGCTTTAACTGTGGTCACCTGGTTAATGGTGTCAGTGATGTAATTACTAATGCTTTAACTGTGGTCACCTGGTTAATGGTGTCAGTGATGTAATTACTAATGCTTTAACTGTGGTCACCTGGTTAATGGTGTCAGTGATGTAATTACTAATGCTTTAACTGTGGTCACCTGGTTAATGGTGTCAGTGATGTAATTACTAATGCTTTAACTGTGGTCACCTGGTTAATGGGTATGTTGAGTGTAATTACTAATGCTTTGTGTGGTCACCTGGTTAATGGTGTCAGTGATGTAATTACTAATGCTTTAACTGTGGTCACCTGGTTAGTGGTGTCAGTGATGTAATTACTAATGCTTTAACTGTGGTCACCTGGTTAATGGTGTCAGTGATGTAATTACTAATGCTTTAACTGTGGTCACCTGGTTAATGGTGTCAGTGATGTAATTACTAATGCTTTAACTGTGGTCACCTGGTTAATGGTGTCAGTGATGTAATTACTAATGCTTTAACTGTGGTCACCTGGTTAATGGTGTCAGTGATGTAATTACTAATGCTTTAACTGTGGTCACCTGGTTAATGGTGTCAGTGATGTAATTACTAATGCTTTAACTGTGGTCACCTGGTTAATGGTGTCAGTGATGTAATTACTAATGCTTTAACTGTGGTCACCTGGTTAATGGTGTCAGTGATGTAATTACTAATGCTTTAACTGTGGTCACCTGGTTAATGGTGTCAGTGATGTAATTACTAATGCTTTAACTGTGGTCACCTGGTTAATGGTGTCAGTGATGTAATTACTAATGCTTTAACTGTGGTCACCTGGTTAATGGTGTCAGTGATGTAATTACTAATGCTTTAACTGTGGTCACCTGGTTAATGGTGTCAGTGATGTAATTACTAATGCTTTAACTGTGGTCACCTGGTTAATGGTGTCAGTGATGTAATTACTAATGCTTTAACTGTGGTCACCTGGTTAATGGTGTCAGTGATGTAATTACTAATGCTTTAACTGTGGTCACCTGGTTAATGGTGTCAGTGATGTAATTACTAATGCTTTAACTGTGGTCACCTGGTTAATGGTGTCAGTGATGTAATTACTAATGCTTTAACTGTGGTCACCTGGTTAATGGTGTCAGTGATGTAATTACTAATGCTTTAACTGTGGTCACCTGGTTAATGGTGTCAGTGATGTAATTACTAATGCTTTAACTGTGGTCACCTGGTTAATGGTGTCAGTGATGTAATTACTAATGCTTTAACTGTGGTCACCTGGTTAATGGTGTCAGTGATGTAATTACTAATGCTTTAACTGTGGTCACCT
>NC_056732.1:28335835-28403686 GCF_019279795.1 Protopterus annectens | reverse complement strand
GATTTGGCATGGTCACTGGAAACCTTGGCCTCTATGTCATACAAGCAGCAGGGTTCTGCATTCCCTGACTGCTCAGCAGATTGCAGCATGGGAGAGGCAGGCAACCTGTCCTCAGGACCACCCTTGGTCATCGAGCATCAGTGTGTATGGTCCAACCTGCACAGAGTTCAACTGCTGACCTATCTGCTGTGGTTCCGCCAGTCACAACAAGGCCTTCAACTCGCATTCATGCTGCTTCACCTCAAAATGGTCTTGTCACTCACATCAATCACCTCTGTGGAGTAACCAGGGCAACATATCTCTTGACATGGTTAGGGCAGAGTGGACCATGGTGTTAGACATCAGCGAGGTCAATCTAAACTGTATTAGAGTGTGAACATAGCTGGCTCATATTATTGAATTACCACTTCACTATGATATATTTTTCTGCGGCTATTAAACATTCTGCATTATGCCCTGTGATGTTTCTCTTTTTCATGTTATTATATTGTAGAGATAGGAATGTGTAGCACTGATGTGTGTGTGTGTGTGTCTTGCTTATTCTTTTCCATTCACTGAGTGTGTATGCATACCTGTGTCAGTTGTGCCCTGAGCTGATGATCCCTGTTGTGACACATTTGCATATGTTCATGTTGGAATATGTTATGCGTATGTTGTGTCTGATGCTCAGTGTGTACATCTACTGGGTACCTGCCATTAGATACAATCTGTGCTGCTATGATGGGGCATACGTTGCAGACAGCCTACACCAGTTGTCTGTGTTGCTGGTACCTGTCAATTCTTTGCTGGTCTGACAACTGGTTTAGTTGCAGCCTTGCTCTGACTCTAGCTTTCTGACTTCTGGGGTGCGCAGCCACAGCCTCATTTATGGCTTGTATCACTGCAGCCTGTTGCAGTTCATTAATAGTAGGTTGCATTTTTATGTTTTTTTTTTCTTTTCTTACAGAATTTGGTGAACCCCATAGTATTAACCTTAATTCCTTGGGGTCCATAAAGCATATACCAAGGATTTCAGAAACAGAGTTGGCATGGCAGTTTGTCTGATTTAAGTTGTGCTGTGCACATATGATCTGTTTGGGAATTAGACCGGCATGCATGGAATCCATAATTATCCTATGCGGAATAGCTAAGTACTTGGACTGCCTTCAGCATGTCTTCTGAAATTGCTTCAGCAGCAGGTGTGCTGAAGTCTCCCTTCGGCAGGCCACATTGTCTGTAAAGAGGCCGCAAGCTTTACAGAATCTGGCCCAGAATGTACACATTTTACTGTATTCTCATGAAACAATCATTCAAGATTACTAATTTAAAAATGGCACAGTTTGAAGTAGCTCTTTTAGGGTAACTCCAACATAGTCTGCTTCAGTACCGTTCTTTACAGTGTATTGAAATTTGGGTTCGCTCTGTTCCATCACTTTTTTCCTTTTTTTAACTTATCTTTATTGTCGCACAATTTACATCAAAAACGTTTTGTCACATAAACTGTATAAATTCACATGAGACAAGAAAATGAAAAGCAGCCCTACCACAAATCTATAGTATAGAACTAGCACTGAGTAAAAATCTTCAAATGAAACATCCATCATCAATGTCTAAATACAAAATTAAAACACGATTTAACTAATACTTAGAACATTCTCCCAACAGTATAGAAGAATGCAGTATAATTTATCTCTCTCGTCCCTTCCTGTCCACTACATCTGTGCTGTTTGTTTCTGTGCACATCAACATTTAATTCACTTGTCCTGCTTTCAAGGCTACCTTTCCAGTACTTGAAAACGATCACCAGGACCAGTGGTACTGCCTATCAAATGGATTGATATATATTTTTGATGCTATATTGACCCATTTTTTATATCTAGTAGTCAAAAGGCTTTATTGACCATATCTGAGATTACATCTCTTAAAGCACAGGTCATTGCTGGGATACCTTTTCCAAGACCTCCTTAACAGCCTCACAAGTCCAAATCATATGCATATTCATCTGCCACTTGTACATAACTGACAATGTGCATCTGTTAGTTCCTACCTTTCTCTCTCACTGGGGAGAGTTACCAATTATGGATCAGTTTAAAGAAAGTAAACGTACATTAAATGGAACCTTGGAGAATACCAGCTGCTCAAAGTTGTATCCCTAGAATCCTCACTTGTTTCCTCTTCTAGTCATCTCAGCTATTTCCCTTTCTGTGGTGACCACTGGCTAGATCCTAGGGCTTTATTTAAAAACAACTTTACCCCTGTACTCAATACTTTCTTGAACATTTCCACTAAATTCCTGCAAAAATAAACGTATCTCTCTGACTGCGAGTGTATATGAAAACAGAGGTAATTATACCTCTCAACTGCCCAGATTTTCGCAGAATTTCCAGATTTTTGCCTTATATTTTGTTCTATTTCTCATAACATTTGTGGTTTTCTGGCAAATCACTGGGATGATCTGAGGATTGAAGTCAGTAAATAATGAGATACATTAGGGTTTCAGACTTCAAATCCTGCATAAAATGTATGTTAAGACAAACACTGTTACTCCAGCAACTTTCTAAGTTAATAAGAGCAATATTTAAAATGTGTCCCTATTTTTGGGCCTTTGTCTCCCCATTTTGTCAGGCTTTGTCCAGATTTCTTGCAGTAACAGTTTGAGAGGTATGGAGGTAATCCAGAAAGCTCAACTCAGGTCTGGTATCCCAATTGTGTCTGAGAGTGTGACAGGTCTAACAAGAAACATTTAAAAGGATTAGTCCAGATAAAACCACTTGAGCTAGCAGATTTAGGAGTCTTTCTCTCTGATACCATCCCTGTGGGAGGAATAAAGGCACCTTGCTGAAGTTTCCATTAGTTTATTCAATTAAGCTTAGAATATCTATTCTGTCACCATTGGCTAAAATTATAGAGAAGTGTGTCCATAAACAACTTATGCATTATCTTAGCCAGAATAAGCTGCTGGCTAACTCTCAGCATGGTTTTAGGCCACACCACAGTACCACCTCAGCCCTCCTATCCTTCTCTAACACCATAAACCATAACTGAAATAATAGCAAACTTTCCTCAGCCCTCTTTTTAGATCTCTCCAAGGTCTTCGATATGGTCAACCACCAAATACTCATGCACACCCTTAAGGTATTCTCACTAAATAGCTGTGCACTTCAATGGTTCCAATCTTTCCTGTGTGGTAGACAATAACAAACTATCAACCCATCTACCCATCACTCTAGGTGCTCCCCATGGCTACATATTAGGACCCCTTCTTTTCTCTCTATTAATGACCTTCCCACTGTCATCCCAAATGCTACCTATATCCAATATGTGGATAACTCCACCTTGATTTGTTCAGCCACCTCCCCGACAGATCTAATGACATTAACCCAGAATGCTTTCAATATAATTGAAAACTGACTCTCTAACCATCAGCTGATATTAAACCCTAACAAAACAAAGTTGCTTCTTTTCTCCCCCACTTGTAATCTCCCTCACTACTCTTTACCTTAAAATCTAATAATGGCACCATTATCTCTCCAGATGCCCAAACCAAACTCTTAGGTGTCACAATAGACAACACCTTCAAATTTGATATCAATGTCAATCAAACTATCAAAACCATTAACAAAAACGTGGCTCCCTCTATAAGATCAAACCTTTCCTTACTCCATTTGCTAGGACTGCTACTGCTCATTCCCATCTACTCTCCACTCTTATCAATGCCTCCCCCAACTCACTAATTTGTACAAATCCGCTCTTAGCAAACTCTCCAGCTGTTAGAACCATACTGCTAGATTTGCAACAGGCACAGCCTATAGGACTGTCACAACCTAAATCTTCTGGGGTGGCTAGAATGACCTAGCCTACTTCAGTACAACCAGCTTACAGTTGCCCATAAAGTTCTCAACCACCCTGATAATATGCCTGCACTTAAAAATATCATCAAGCCTTATAGCAACCTGAAGTCACTACTGGTCCAAACATCCAAAATCAACAACTCTGCTGGGGACTCTCTGTTTGCTAACTCTGTTGGCAAAACTTGGAAATCTCTTCCTGCTGATCTTACTCTTGAACCCTCTCTAACTCAGTTAAAAAAAAGCCTCAAGCTATACTTTAAAACTCACTGGCTGTGTCCTTGTTCAAAACCCAACTGGATCCTCCTCTATAGTCTGTAATCATGTTACATGGCCTAGTCAATGTGTCAACACTGTTTTAAAAATGTATGATTATACTACCTGCTTGCTCAACTGGAGCCTGTAAACTGTGTGTAACTTGTAATCATTTTGTGATTTTTACTGTATGTTCTACCTTGAAGCTTTTCTCCCCGGGCCTCTGCTGAAAATGGATATGTATCCAATCGGCCTATCCCGGTCAACAAATGTAAAATACAATAAATGAATAAATAAGTATGTAGATGGATGAATGTTATTGTTCTAATGTAGGTTGACGGACATGAACACTCATCCATCTACCTACTTAACTGAATAAACTACTGGAAACTTCGACAAGGTGTCTTTATTCCTTTGACAGGGAGGGTATCAGAGAGACAGTCTCTTAGATCAGCTCTTTTTATCTGGACAAATCCTTTGTTGCTTATGTATATTGCTTTGCCAGAGATGGTCTGCACCTTTCGCCCTGGGATTCAGGTTACTGGCTAAGGCTCTTGCCACCCCTATAGTGCCTTTATTAGGCAAAGTTCAAAGGACAAAATCACCACTGTATCAGGTACAAGCATGCAAAATCTGAAGGTAATGCTACTCAATGCTAGAAGTCTAAACCTCAAAATGCACTCTCTCGAGGCACTCCTAAAAATGGAGAACATCGATATCTGTGCAGTAACTGAGACCTGGTTCAAAGCTCCAGAGAGCACCCCTGCAACATCAGGCTACAACTCTTACCACACTTTTTGGCCACCAAACTAGGACTGAAACACTAAAGGTGGAGGAGTGTCCATATTCACCAAGGATATTCACAACACCAGGCTAGTTGCCCAACACAATGCGCCTGAAATTCTCCAGGTGCAACTAACACTAGGTAAGACTGCAATCCAAATTGTAGCTTGCTACAGATCCCCCACCGTGCCCCAAGATTCTCATTACACCTTTCTAAACATACTGGAAAATATTAAGATACAACCAAACACCCTAATACTGGGTGATTTCAGCTACCCTGCCATTAACTGGGAAAACTACTCATGTATGAACACCTTTGCCCAACGGTTCTTGGAATTCATAAATTCTAATGCCCTGGATAAACTAATTCTGAGTTTCACCAGAGGCTCCAATATCCTAGACCTGGTCATTACCAACATGGGAAATCAATGCTCCACAACTATGGTCACACCCTTGTTGTTCAGGTCTGACCATAAGCTAATCACCCTTGACATCCACATCCCACCCCCATGCCCCAGTAAGGAAATCTCCATAAAAAACTTCTCCAAAGCCAACTTCATGCTACTCAAGTCAGAAGTGAAAAACCTCATGACACCCATGCAGACGGGAACTGAAAGTTTGACTGCTGAATCCTACACTAAGACACTGTATGAGCACATCCACTCATGCATGAATCGTGCCATCCCCAACAGAACCAAGACATTCTCCTCCAAAAAAAGGAAGCCAATCTGGTGGTCCCTTACCATAAACAAACTTTACAACAAAAGGAAAAAGAAGTTATGTTCTTACCATAATGTTCCATATGAGTTGTTTATCTCGCCTTTATTTTTACACGTGGGTTTGGAGCTGAGCCATCGACTCCGAGTCAGCCGCTTTACTAGCTAAAGATCTCAGAATAGCTCAAGGCCAAGCCCCTATCCCATGATCCTCTCCGTCCTACCCCAGATCTAGTTTGCTGAACTCAGCAGCAAGAAAAAGGTAACTCAGAAGTACTCCAGCAGGAGTAAGAACCCCAGAAAAGACTACCAGACCCCAAGTCTACCCATTCTTCGAGACCCTGGAGGGGGATGGTGGGAGGGAATGTAAGAATAAAGGTGAGATAAACAACTCACATGGAACGTTATGGTAAGAACATAACTTCTTTATGTGAAGTTGTTAAATCTCTCCGTTTATTCTTACACGTGGGTAGCGTTCCAAGCACCCTAATCCTGGGTGGCTCACGGGAGTATATTCCTGAGGACAGTGGAACCAAAGGAAGCCCTGTCCATGGAGGCCTTGTCCACTTTGTAATGAGTGATAAAGGTATGAGGCTTAGACCAAGTGGCAGCTGCACATATAGTATCCAAAGGTTAACGAGCCATATAAGCTGAAGACGTGGAGACAGCTCTAGCTGAATGGGCCTTCACACCATATTCTAACGTTTGATTGGCAGAAGAGTAGATAAATTTAATGCAGTCAGTTAAACATTTGGAAAGGGTAACGTTAGAAACTGAAAATCCTTTCTTGGCATCTGCATAAGATACAAAGAGCTGGTCAGATCTTTGAAATTCCTTTGTCCTGTCCAAATAGAATCTCAATTGTCTATGGACATCAAGTTTATGCAACATGTATTCCAACTGGCTAGAATGATTACGGAAAAAGGTTGGAAGTTCAATAGTTTGGTTCAGATTGGTCTCAGAGCACACTTTTGGCAAGAATGAAGGGTTAGTCCTCAGTGAAACCCTGTCCAGATGAAACACCAAATACGGTGGTTTGACAGAAAGGGCTTGAAGCTCAGATACCCTGCATGCTGAAATAATGGCCGCCAAGAAAATAGTCTTCCAGGATAGGAACTTCAATTGACAAGATGATGCAGGCTCAAAAGGAGGAAGAATAATGCGGGACAGGACAAAATTTAGATTCCAGGGAGTAAAGGGCTGTCTAACAGGAGGCCTGAGATGAATGCTGCCCATAAGGAAGGCCCGACACAATTTGTGTGACATTAAGTTAGAACCCTCAGTTCCAAGATGAAAATTTGAGATGGCAGGCAATTGTACTCTAATTGTGGCAGCCACAGCACCTTCTTAAAAAAGTTTAGAGAGAAATTCCAGTATACTAGCAATAGGGGCCACATAGGGATCAACGTTGTTACGAGAAGCCCAAATGGCAAAACGCTTCCATTTACTAGCATATAACTTTCTGGTAGAAGCTTTATGGGAAGATACAAGAATGTGTTGTACCTGCAAAGAAAAGTCATGTGACATGGCTAGGAAGGGAATTGGAGCAGCCAAGCTGTCAGTCTGAGGGAACGAAGAGAGGGGTGGAGGGTCCCTGACAAATGTGTCAGAAGGTCTGGAACTGGGTCCAGAATCCAAGGTTCCTCCAGTTGGTAGAGTCGGAGAAAGGGGAACCAAATCTAATGAGGCCAAAGCGGAGCTATTAAGATTACCATCCTGCCAAGGGCTTTGGCTTTCTGCAAGAACTTGGGAATCAGGGGAATGGGATGGAAGGCATACAGGAGTCCGAGGGGCCAATCGTGTACGAGCGAGTCCCTTGGGCTGTCCCCCAGTGGAGGATTTAGCAGCTTCTGCATTTGGCATTCATAGGGGATGAAAACAGGTCACAGCAAGGCTGGCCCCACCTGTGGAAAATCTTCTCCACAACTTCATTCTTGAGGGACCACTCATGAGGTAACAGAATGGCTCTGCTCAGTTTGTCCGCTATTGCATTGGATTTCTCTGGGATATGCGTTACAATCAGAAAGCACCCGGTGGACACAGCCCACTGCCAAATTCTCAAGGCCTCTTGACACAGGAGGTAAGACCTGGTTCCTCCTTGTTTGTTGATGTACCAGACAACCAACATGTTGTCCATCTGTATGGCAATTGTCCCTAGTGGCAGAGAGTCGTGAAAGTGCTGCAATACCAAAAGCACCGCTCTCAAGCTCCAGAACATTGATGTGCAATTGCGACTCTGTCTCCGACCAGGTGCCTTGGGCAGTACTTCCCTGAAATAGCCCTCCTGACCCCATCAGGGAAGCGTCCATGGTCACAGTGGCCAATGGTGGGGGAGAACAAATGGATGACCCATCATAACCTGTTGGCTTGTCAACCACCAGCAAAGATCCTTCTTGCAAGAGTCTGTAATCATGACTGAGGATGACATGGGAAGTTGTTGGTATGACCACTGGGTGAAAAGTAACCACTGGAAAATCCTCATGTGCATTCATCCCAGAGGAACTGCTATGGTGCCTAGGAGTTTTAGAACCTAATGGGCTGGTACTTTTGTCCTCTGCAGAATGTCTGAGACCTGAGTCCATAAAGAGGTTATTCTGTCCAGGTGTAATGCTATTGTGGTGGTGGCAGTGTCTAGTTCTGCTCCGATAAAGGATATATACTGCGATGGCGACAACACAGATTTTTCAAAATTGATAGAGATGCCTAGCTGAGAGCAGAGATTGAGAGTGTGATCCCTGGACAGAATTAGTTGACACCTGGAAGTAGCGGTAAGGAGCCAGTCATCCAGATATGGAAACACTCGGAATCCTAGATGTCTCAAGTGAGCTGTAACCACTGCCATGCATTTGATAAACACTCTGGGGGCTGTTGTGAGTCCAAAGGGCAGTGCTCAGAATTGGTAGTGACTGGCTCCCAGCTGGAAACGCAGATGATCTCTGGATAGCCTGGCCATTTTGATGTGGTAGTATGTATCCTTGAGATCTATGGAGCACATCCAATCACCCACTCTGAGGAATGGAAGGATAGACTGAAGCATGACCATCCGGAACTTCTCCTTCTTTACAAATGTGTTGAGTCTGCTGAGATCCAAGATGGGTCTCCAGTCCCCTGTCTTCTTTGAAACTAAAAATAATCTGGAGTAAGTTCCGGATTCTATCTGGTCTGGTGGGATTGGTGGTTGACTCTCTTTTCCTGCAGCCTCTGGATTTCTATGGCTGCTTGATCCCTGAGACTGGGTGGAACATCTGGGATTTTTGTGCCGACAGGCGGGCTTCATAGAAATGGAATGAAGTATCCTCTGGTGACTATGCTCTGTACCCAATAATCTGTTGTAATTCCTAGCCAGGCATCCGGATACAAAGCCAAGTGACCCCCGACTGCCTTCAGAGCAGGACAGTCGGGCCTCTTCTCAGGAGCGCTAGTAGGGCTTGCCAAGAAACTGCTCCCTGTCACCCTGGTTCTGCAGATCCCCCTCTGCCACCAGGGCGGCATCTTCATTATTGTCCCCTCCTCTGCCCCTGGAGTGTGTTCACTACGTGTATTCTGGAAAGCTCCTTGGGACTTTTGGAACCACATTTTCCCACCTTTCTGCCCTTAGGGGTATGGTATAGTAGGGGTGGAAAAACGGACTCCTACATCAGATAGAGTCTTTCACTTCTGCTCACACCTAGTGAGAGTCTCCTTGACTTTGGGCCCAAACAAGGAAGAGCCATCAAATGGGGTGTTGACAAAGGAAGCTTGAAGGCTTCCGCAAAGGAGCATAAGTGCATCCAGAATTGTCTCTGTAGAGCTATTGCTGAACCTGCTGCTCAGCTCATTCCATCGCTGAATAAGAAATGAGCCGCATGGATGAGTTCACAATAGAATTATGGGTGTTAAGCTGTGCCGTCACCTTCTCAGAGACAGCATAATCTGTGTTGCCCTTTAGAGTATCTCCAAGCTCTTTAAGGAGATCTTGTTGAAGATGGATGAAATGGGTTAAATAGTTAAGCGATCTCATGGCAAATGTCGCAGAACTAAAGATGAGTTTCCTGTATCTGTCCATCATCCCAGAGTCTCTATTAGGAAGATGGGCAGAGGAAGAGGTTTCTGACATATCTTTCTTGGTGGCCGCCACCACCACCATGGCATCAACAGGGACTCAGTTAGTGAGAAACGTCTTGTCTTGGTCACCCTCTGCTTTAGGACTTCCAGGATATCTGCAAAGGAGATATCCTGCAAGGGGGAATGTGGGGACCCTTCTGATTCCTCTAAGTCGGTGTCTGATGTCAAAGATTCCTGAGGGGAATCTATATGCCCCCTCTTGCATAATCTCTTTCTGGGAACTTCATCATTGGGGGCTTCTAGTGAAGTCTCAGTGGAGCAGGGGTCACCCAGTGGGGGTACCTAAGGCTCTGGGTCTCGATGCTTAACAGGAACATGAGGTGTAGAGACAGAACTTGGCACTTTAGGGGAGGAAGAGGAGGGACCTGATGATGTGTGTGTCTAGACGACATAACCCTCCTCATGGCATCGAAGGCACCACTGCTTTGACCCGAGGAAGCCACCAGTTCCAAGGAAGATGGCAGCCTCCCCGGCACCAAGACAGCAGGCTCCAAACTAGAGGATGGAGCTGAGCTCATCTGCGCCAAAGCCCCAAGAGGAAGGGTCAGAACAGATGCATCGGTATGACTCTCCCCCCCTGGAGCTGATGAGAGAGTGTCGGCTCCGAGACTCTTCCAACGTAACCGAAGAATTCAGGGTTGAAGAAGCCATATGCACTTGGACAAGTCTCTGCTCCGAAGGCTCCACAATCATCAGATCCTCCTCCTCTGGCTCCAAAGGCCCTGCTTGGCTTGGAGGAGGAGTAGTCACAGCCAGTGGGACAGTCTCAGGCTTCGAACCCAATTGGGATGAAGCCGATAGTAATTTAGCCAGTGCCGAGTTCTCTAAAAGCCTCTGCACCACCCGGTCCACATCAACATCGGAAAGGGCCCTCGACAAATGGGTCAAAGGAATCGAAGACGCCACCGATTGAAGGGTTGGAGACTTCAGAGTCTCGGAGACCAGTACCAAGACTAGGGACCGGCTCTGAGGCATCTGTTCGGTGCACGGCTCCGAAGACTGCAGAGCCAGCGATCATGCCCTCACAGAAGGACTAGGAGCCGATGACCTGGGCTCAGAGGACACCTTCGAGGACTTCGAGGTCTGGTCAGCCTTATCCAGTGAATCTTGAAAATCAGGCTTCAACAAGCCTCTATCTACCAACTTCCTTTGCTATTCTAATAAGCCCCTACTGCTGAAGGAGTGGCAGATAGAGCAATCTTCTTGGAGGTGTACAGGCCCCAAACAATAAACACAATTAACGTGTACATCTGTAATGGACATCTTCTGCCCACAATTACACTTCTTGAAGCCAGACCTCTGTTTTTCCTTCTGATCTGCCATATTAGAAACAATAGAAGTTGTCAGAGCCCTGATCAACTTCGATCACACAAATGCACAAAAAAAAAACAACAGCAATCTGCACAAACTGAACACAGAAATAAAGTCCCTGCACAATCAAGGATAAGAAAAGGTTCAGTACTTCACACTATCTATATATAAATATATGTAATAAAGATAGCACGCACACACACTAACTACTACTAGTTGAATTTCAAGGGATAGGGTAGTAAAAACAAGAAAGAACAGTAAATTTTGAATGCAAACTTCAAACTGTATTGATAAAGCAAAACGGCCAAAGGCCTAGAGCAAACCACTCAGTAAATAACGTGGAGTTATACGCCAATGAAAATAGAGGCTAACTGCCTAAAAACCTTATAAGAGTATACGCTAAGCTAAATATCAACTTTTTAGAAAAAAAAACTTTCAAAAACGAGGTCAAAGTTAAAGAATTAAATTCTAGTGGCCCGAGCTCTCCGTAGACCTGGCAATCAGTTGCAGTGGCAAACTGGATCTGGTGTAGGATTGAGAGCATCATGGGATAGGGGCCTGGCCTCGAGCTATTCTGAGATCTTTCACTAGTAAAGTGGCCGACTCAGAGCCGATGGCTCGGCTCCGAACCCACGTGTAAGAATAAATGGCGAGATTTAACAACTTCACATGAAACTGTTGCAGAAAAGAGGAAAATCCCAGGATGCAAAAAACTCCTTTACCAGCCTCAGTAAGAAGCTGAGATCCCTCATAAAATCCTCCAAAGCTAGTTACGAAAATAAAATTGCCAAAGATTCCAAAGACAACCACAAGGCATTCTATAACTATGTCAAGAATCTAAATGGCAATGCTCAGATCTGCACTGAGCTACAACAGAATGGCATTAAATATACTGATCCCAAGGATATTGCCAATATCCTGGCAGATCGATTCAGTGCAAACTTCATCCCCCTCTCACCCCCTAAATGACCCCCCTCTCACCCCATATAGGGCCCATCTCAATACCGAAAGATTGTCAAATTCCGGTAATAACATCCACATAGCTAACAAATGCACTCTCCAAGGCAAAGAATACAGCATCCATGGGACTAGACGACATCTCAGGCTGTGTTCTACATGAACTACAAAATGAACTGGCACCTCAGTTAAGTGTCACGTTTAATCATAGCCTCACCTCAGGCTTTGTGCCCACTGAGTGGTGCACAGCTACCTTGGATCCCAGGAACTACTGCCCCATTAGTCTGACAAGCGTGATCTGCAAGGCCATGGAATGTAATATCATGGAACTTATAAACAAAGAAATTGGCAAACTTTAAACACTGGACCCCACCCAGTTTGGGTTCGTGAAGGGCCAATCTTGTCTTCTGAACTTGATTGACTTCTTTGAATCAGTATTCAAAGCCATGGACAAGGGTAAGGTGGTCCACACAGCCTATCTGGACCTCACTAAGGCCTTCGACACCATCCCCCACTCTGGAATCATAGATAAACTTACTAAGCTGGGCAGTAATCCCTAATGTCACTCGATGGGTTGCCAACTGGCTTACTGACAGAACCCACACTGTAAAAGTAGTCGACTCCAAATCTAGCTCCAGACAAGTGACAAGTGGAGTACCTCAGGGTTCAGTCCTGGGACCGGTCTTGTTTGGCATCTACTTCTCTGAAGTGCAAGCCAACACTAAGGGACTCTGGCTAACAAAGTTTGCAGATGACTGCAAACTGGGAGCCATTACTGAATCCCCAAATGATGTGGATATTCTACAAAAGGGCCTTACAGAAACAGATGCTTGGTGCCAGAGCCATGGGCTCAAGCTCAATGCCAAGAAATGCATAGTTATCCCCTTTGGGAAAAAACATGTACCAGTGAATTACCACATAGGTGGTAGTACACTAAACACCGAAAGTGTGATAAGAGACTTAGGGACACAGGTGGACAGTGGTCTCACCTTCGATAACCACATCACCACAACAGTCAGGAAATCCTTCTATGTGGCACACCTCATCACTTAGCCTTTTTCATAGAGAAAAAAGGAGGTTATTGTCCCACTGTACTCATCCCTCATTAGACCCCTTTTATAGAATACAATGCCCCATTTAGTATGTACCTCTCAAGACACCTGCAACAACTGGATAGGCCACAGATATACCTCACTAAAAGAATCACAGGCCTAAAGCAGATGCCCCATGCTGACCATCTAAAAAAACTCCACCTATACTCTGTTGCATATCATCTACTCAGGGGCGATCTCTAATTAACATACAAGGCCATGTCAAACCCAGAGCTGTTGGACATGCTACACTTAAAGAAATCCCAATCCCTTAGAGACACACGCTCCAGGGATCTAAACCTTGGCATCACAATGAAAATGACATGCTGGATGGATAGGTTCCTGACCCAGAGACCCCCCTCCCCAGACTCTGGAATAGACTGCCCATACATGTCAAGCAGAGCACCTCTTTGGCCCTCTTCAAAAGGAACCTTAATGATTGGATGGGAGATAGGAAATTCACCTCGGGGATCACGTCAGTCATCCTGCTAGATGGGTAAAGGAAGTAAATATTGTGGGAAGAAATATCCAGGGAATTGTTATGGCTAGGCTTGTATAGGCCCTAGGGCTGATAGCCAAGTACCAACCTATGAACCTATGAATTTATGAGCCTATATGAGGCTATCCATGCATCATTCTCCTTAATTGCTATGCTTGTTACCATTAAATTAAATTAATTGAGTTTTTGGTATTAATCTGTTTATAATCAAAGCACCTTCTTCATCTGTCATCCAACAAGTCTATCCAAAAAACCTAAAACAAAATGATTCTTGTCTATTCAGTCCCTCTAAAATCACAACTGGTCATCAATTGTGACCAGGCTCGATCCCCACATTCTCCCCAATAACCTTAATGTGCACCAAAGTCTACAATTTGTCTTCCCTTGATATTCTATCATTTTATTTTCCGCAAGATATAGCTTAGTTAAATGCTATACAACCATTATGTGTTACACATTTATATACTTACAAAAAACACTTGCATGGAGAAATTGTTTTAAGTAGTTTGTTAGTACTTTGGAGAAGTTGGTGAGAGAATCCTAAAAACAGATAAGATAACTTAATGTTTCTTTTTTCCTGCATGTTCTATTGTTTAGAATATCTAAATGCAATGATAGGCTTGAAATCCCTAATTACAGGCTGCAGGCAACCTATAATTTATAATACATCTGTGCCAACACTGTGCTCTGAAATTAACTTCAATCTCTCTGGATGCCCCTTTGAATTTGTTACACATACCTCTCAACTGTCTGGATTTTTGCAGAATGTCCAGATTTTTCCACAATATCCAGATTTCTGCCTCATGTTTTTGGTCTGTTCCTCATAAAGTTTGTGTTTCTCTGACAAGTCATTGTGATGATCAAAGAATTAAAGTCACTAAGTGATGACATGCATTTTAGTTTCCTATTTTATATCCTTCAGAAAATGCATAACACAAATCCTGTTATTCTAGCAACTTTCTATGTTTATAAGAGCAGTATTTAAAATGTGTCCTATTTTTGAGTCTTTGTCCCACATTTTGTCAGGGTTTGTCCAGATTTCTTGCGCTAAGAGGTTGACAAGTATGTTGTCGAACCAAGTCAATAGAATATCACTTATTATTTTTGTTAATACTGTGTTAGGTAGCTTTTCTAGGAGATGTATTGACTCACTTACCACATTTGTTATGGTAAAAGATGTTCCGCTTTGATCAACATTGCAATTTTTATTGTAAAACTGAAAGTCATTCTTTGCTTAGCCTGATTTGTTTTCTGTTTTGCTTATTCTAACTAGGTATTTGCTGAAAGTAGACCCTAGAAGTCCAGTCTTTCTATCTGTATGAAATTAGAAATAAAGAACTTGAGCACAGAACCACTTACAGAGTCTGTCGTGCTGCTATAGAAAACATGGGAAGAAAGAGAAGGTGAAAACTGTGGAGCCCAAACAGTGAAGAGTTATAAAAGATGGAGGAAGGAAGCGGTGAAGGCCAGTTAACAGCAATAGTTAAGAAGAAGCAGTTTGTAAATTAACATACAGGAAAGAAGCAAAGAGAATGGCGTGATGGAAAGAGAGTCTGCACGTGATACTGTGATGCAAGTTTGCTCTTTGTGTGCAGAAAAAAGCATTGGTCTGCAAACTATATTGTATATTATATCAAAATGTACAAGCTTCCAGCACAATTTCTCATTGATTTCAACTCAACTCCCAGTAACATGAATACATATAAAGTTAAGACAGTTGTGCTTCATTATTTATTTATACAAAAACAAGGGGTTTTGCTTCACTGTATATACTCAATCCCAGGTCATTCCAACACAGAGAAAGAGCGACACCTGATGTAAATGTGTGACTGGTACAGTGGGTAGCAAACTCACCTATAGAGCCAAAGGCTGTAGGTTCTATTCCTGCAAGTGGTAGAGGGATTACAGTGCAGTATAGAGGGGTGGTACACTCCTGACTGTGCTGTCCGTCAGAAGAAATGTTAAAGTGAAGCTCCATCTGCCTGAGCTGGTGAGACCTCAAGTGGATGTAAAAGAAACCATGGTATTTGTCAAAAACAGTAGGGGAATTTCCCTAATACCCTGGCCAAATTTTTCCTGATAGTATAAATACCACCTTGGGTTTCCTCTGAAAAGAGTCTACTAGCCTAGTGGGACTAACATGGCCATTAAAGAATAAATAAATAAATGGTTTCAAGAGTGATCACTGCTTCTCTGGTACGCACTGACTTTAGACTTCAGTTAATAACACAGATTCAAGCCTTTAGACACCACTAGAGTAAAGTAGCGAACAATGCAGTTATGTAGAAACATTACCTTCAACTAATGCACATCAGACAAGTTAGAAATGAACAAGTCAAAGTAAATCATCTGCATATCCAGGTAAGTAGGTTTGAAGCCTGGGACTCTAAAACAGGGCTTTACTGATTAAGTGGAATGGCTATCTCTCTGAGCACAAGAGCCCTAGTTATCTAGTTAATGTGACTAATTGGTCAAACATCTTAGAGAAACATGAAGCTCATCTTTAATAGCCAGTATGGAGAATGACCAGAGATGGTTTCATCTCAAGATGAAAATACTAAACCTGATTTTTTTAGATGAACTCTCCATCTGGAGCAGTAAATCCAAGGCCTAACAGATATGTCAACCTACAGGTTCATAGGTTCATAGGTAGGTACTAGGCTATCGGCCCTAGGGCCTATACAAGCCTGGCCATAAAGATTCTCTGGCATATGCCACCAAAATATTATCTTCCTGTGCCCCTGTCGAGTAGAACCACAGAAGTGATCCCCTGGGTGAATTTCCTATTTCCCATCCGATCGTCAAGATTTTTCTTAAAGAGGGCTAATGAGGTGCTTTGCTTGACATGAATGGGCAGTCTGTTCAAAAGTATGGGGAGTCTCTGGGAAAGGAATCTATCCCCCCCAATATGTTTTGTTTATTGTGGTGTGGCTCAGAGGGATTGGGATTTCTGTAAGTGTAGTAAGTCCAACACCTCTGGGTTTAACATGGCTTTTGCATGTTAGGCAGAGACCACCTCTAAGTAGGCGATGTGCGACAGAGTAGAGCTGGAGTTTTTTGAGACAGTCTGCATAGGGCATCTGTTTGAGGCCAGTGATCCTCTTCGTGAGGTATTTCTGTGGCCTTTCCAGTTGTTGTAAATGTCTTGTGAGGTACATACCAAAGGAGGCGTTGTACTCTATAATAGGTCTAATGACAGATGAATAGAGAGGAACAGTGACCTCCTTTTGTCTGGATGAGTAGCCTTTAGTGATGACGTGTGCCACATAGAAAGACTTCCTGATTATGTTGGTGATGTGATTATCAAAGGAGAGACCACTGTCCACCTGTGTCCCTAGGTCTCTTATCACACTTTCATTGTTGAGTGAACTACAGCTTATGTGGTAATTCATGGGCACAGAGTTTTTCCCAAAGGGGATGACTGCATTTTTTGGCATTGAGCTTGAGGCCATGGCTTTGACACCAGGCATCTGTCTCAGTGAGGCCCTTTTGTAGAATGTCCACATCATTTGGGGATTCAATAATGGCTCCCAGTTTACAGTTGTCTGCAAATTTGTTAGCATTAGACCCTCTATGTTGGCCTGAACTTCAGAGAAATAGATGCCAAACAGGAGTGGACCCAGGACTGAACCCAGTGGTAGTCCACTTGTCACTGGTCTGGATTCAGATTTGGAGTCGGCTACTTTCATGGTGTGTGTGTTCTGTCCATAAGCCAGTTTAGTGAGTTTATCTATGATTCCAGAGTGGGGAATGGTTTTGAATGCCTTGGCGAGGTCTAGATAGGTGAACCACTTTACCCTCGTCCACGGCTCTAGCGACTGCTTCAAAGAAGTCTATCAGGTTTAGGAGACATGATCTGCCTTTCATGAACCCAAACTGGGTGGGGTCCAGAGTTTGAAGGTTACCTATGTCTTTGTTTCTAAGTTCCATGGCTTTGCAGATCAGACTCATCAGGCTAATGGGGCAATAGTTCCCAGGGTCAGTGGTTGATCCCCACTTGTGGAGTGGGATAACTGTAGCTGTGTGCCATTCAGTAGGCACAAAGCCTGAAGTGAGGCTATGACTGAACATGGTACTTAGGTGGGGTGCTTGTAGTTCAAGCAGAACATAGCGCGGGATGCTGTCTGGTCCCATGGATGCTGTATTCTTGGCTTTGGAGAGTGCAGTTTTTACCTTTGTGGCTGTGATTATCGGGACTTGATATTCTTCTGATACTGAGATGGGCCCTTTAGGGGGTGAGATGGGGGAGAAGTTAGCACTCAATCTATCTGCCAGGATGTTGGCAATATCAGTTGGTTCTGTATATTTAGTGCCATTGTGCTGTAACTCAGAGCAGATCTGTGTGTTGCCGTTGAGATTCTTGACATAGCTATAGAAAATCTTGTGGTTGTCTTTAGAATCTGTAATGATTTTGTTTTCGTAACTGGCTTTGGAGGGTCTTATGAAGGATCTCAGCTTCTTGCTGAGGCTGACAAGAGAGTTTTTCCAATCTTGGGATTTTACTCTTTTTTGCAAAAGTTTCTTCCTTTTGTTGTAGAGTTTGTTTATGACAGCGGACCACCAGATTGGCTTCCTTTTTTTTGAGGAGAGCATCTTGGTTCTATTTGGGATGGCACGATCCATGCACTCTTGTATGTGTTCATACAGTGCACTCGTGTATGTGTTCATACTGTGCACTCATGTCTGTGTGTGTTCATACAGTGCACTCGTGTATGCGTTCATACGGTGCACTCGTGTATGTATTCATACGGTGCACTCATGTTTGTGTTCATACAGTGCACTCGTGTATGTGTTCGTACAGTGCACTCGTGTATGTGTTCATACAGTGCACCCATGTATGTGTTCATACAGTGCACTCATGTATGTGTTCATACAGTGCACTCATGTATGTGTTCATACAGTGCACTCATGTTTGTGTTCATACAGTGCACTCGTGTATGTGTTCATACAGTGAGCTGGTGTATGTGTTCATACAGTGCACTGGTGTATGTGTTCATACAGTGCAGTCATGTATGTGTTCATATAGTGCACTCGTGTGTGTTCATACAGTGCACTCGTGTATGTGTTCATACAGTGCACTCGTGTATGTGTTCATACAGTGCACTCATGTATGCGTTCATACAGTGCACTCATGTATGTGTTCATATAGAGCACTTGTGTGTGTTCATACAGTGCATTGGTGTAAGTTTCAGCAGTTGTACTTCTACTTTCCGTCTGCATGGATGTCATGAAGTTTGCCACTTGGTCTTAAAAAGCATGAAGTTGGATTTGGAGGAGTTTTTTATGGTGTTTACCTTAATGGGGGGTGGGGGTGGGATGTGGATGTCTAGGGTGATCAGTTTATGGTTGGATCTGACCAACGAGGAGCTCACCTCTGGTGTGGAGCATCAGTCAGCCATGTTGGTAATGACTAGGTCTAGGATATTGGTGCCCCTGGTGGGGTATGGATATGTTTATCCAAGGAGTTGGAATTTATGAATTCCAAGAATCATTGAGCAAATGTGTTGGTACACGAGTAGTTTTCCCAGTTAATGGTGAGGTAGTTAAAGTCGCCCAATATTAGGGTATTTGGTTGTACCTTAATACTTTCCAATATGTTAAGAAAAGTGGAGTGGGAATCATGGGGCATGGTGGGGGATCTGTACCAAGCTACAGTTTGGATCGCAGTCTTCCCTAGTGTTAGTTGTACCTGGAGAATCTCGGATGCATTATGTTGGGCAACTAGCCTGGCAGTGTGGATATCCTTGGTGAATATGGACACACCTCCGCCTTTAGTGTTTTGGTCCAGGTTAGGTGGCCAAAAGGTGTGGTATGAATTGTAGTCCAGTATTGCAGGGGTGCTCTATGGAGCCTTGAACCAGGTTTCTGTCACTGCACAGATGTCAATGTTCTCCATTTTGAGCGGTGCCTCAAGTGAGTGCATTTTGAGGTTTAGACTTCTAGCATTGAGTAGCATTAACCTCAGATTTTGTTTGCTTGTACCTGTTATGGTAGTAATTTTGTCATTTTGAGCTATGCCTAAAAAAGGCACTATAGGGGTGGCAAGAGCATTAGCCAGTATCCCAGGGGTGACAGGTGCAGGCCATCTCTTGCAAAGCATCATGGTCTGTCAATCATGTCATCCCAGGCAGACAGATACAGGATCCCCTTAGAATGACACCAGAAACTTAGCCAATTGTTGAAGTCAATCATTTTATCCTTGTACTGTGGTATCATTCTGGGTGATGGCAAGATGCTATTCAGGGCTAGAGTCATACCTGCCTGGGCTACAAGATCCGAAAGCTCCTCCATGTCTCTTTTTATGTAGTCCAGGGAGGTACATCTCAGGTCATTCACTCCAAGATGGACAATGACAGAGTTTTATTTGTACTTGTTGTGGAGTGATCTGAGTGCATGCGTTATGTGGCAGATCCTGGCACTCGACAGGCAGCTGACTGTAATTTTCTCCTTGTTTAGCCTGGTGAGTGGGACATCAGTGTGCCTGACTATTGAGTCACCTATGACTAGTTTGTTGGGTACGTTGTTTTGCCTTAGAGGCTGACACTGGTTTTGTGAGCTATGTGTCACTTGGGTTGTGTTAGGGGGTGGTGGTTGTTTGCGTTTCAGCTTCGGAGGTCTCTATTGTTTGGGCAGATTTTTATTACGAGCCTCCATGAATGTAGGTGCGTGTTTTGTGTTACTACGTGTGGGTTTTGGTGGTGTAGGTATAGAAGGACTATGTGTTGTGCATGGTATGGTGCAGGTGTTGACCTTCTCCTCTTGACTGACTAGTCCAGTCTTGTCTAGAGAGAGCTTGGCTTCCAGCTTGGCTATATAAGTGCATCTCTTACAGGTTGTAGTGTTGGGTGGTAGGAGAAGAGGGTTGTTTGTGTACATGAGGCAATTGCTACATTTCCCCAAGATGCCCAGATGCACCAGTTAGACAGGAGAAAACACAGGGAGCTGACCCTTAGACATGTCTGGATAGGTCCTTGTTTGTTAAAGTACTAGAACTGTTTTCCTCTTTACTTAGTAAAGAAAGTTGAGTGCTGTAGCAATTTATAGAATATCTAGTGCTTACAATGAGTTCTAAGCAAGTGCTGAGCTCAGAGAGTCAGGTTTGAGTGCTAAAACTGGAAAGCTGGCTAGTTCTAAGGGAAAATTTGAAGAGCAGACTTTCTGGTGCTGGTAATAGTTTAACCCTAGCTAAGTGGCGCTGTGCAATGCACAAACCCACGCAAACACGGGATTTTAAGCCAAAAAGTTGAAAGGGATAGAAAGCAGCCCTAAACTGCCAATGAGTTACAATTCCTGAGCTGGAAACCATTTCAATAGCAACAGATATGCAGCTCAATGCACACTACTCCCACTGCTAAGCAGAAAGACTTCCCTCTACCACAGCAAAGTCTGGACAACTCAGCAACACAAAAATAAATTCCTGAAACCAGCAAATCTGGGATCCAGGCTATTCTAGAATGGAAAACAGGTCAGAAATGAGAAAACAGATAGTAATTTGTTGTTTTTTGTTGTTTTAGGTTAAATTCAACAGAAAAATGTAATTAAACAGTAAATATGCACAGAAAAGGCTATCACACTTGAGTGTGCAGCCTACAACAGTCAATGCAGTTTAAACTTTGAAATTTAGCAGAAATCAAGTGCAAAACAGTAAAATGATTTAAAATATATGCTTCTTATTTTGTAAGGTTAACATTGACATGTTTGAGATAAAAACTGTATAACCATGAAAGCCAGAGAAATTATTCAGTGTTAATAGTGTTACATTGTTTGTGTAAAGTAAAGTTTCATGATATAAGTATATACCTTTGAGATATAAGTTTATATGTATTGATTCAGTATTTGTTAAGTGGTTGGGTGGGCTGGCCTGAGACCCCGTTCCAACCATTACCAAGATCAATAATGAGATACAGTAATTGTAACATTGTAACAGAGAATCAAAACATTTCAAGTCTGCTCAACAAGTAACATTTAGGTTTGTTTACCAAATATAAAACAAAATAAGCTTCAGTATATCAAATATAATTTGGATAGAGTAAACAAATTTAAGCAAATATCATTTCTAATTTACATAACTCTCATACTGGACAATGGCTGAATGATATCTATAGTGTACGGATATAATGATTCAATCCATGAAGCAAAACCAGAAATATGCTTTATACGAAATAGGCAGAATTAACTGAGTGAATGTCAGATATGCAGATGATGGGAAAGACGGAAAATTTTCTGTGTAGCTCAGTATAAAACTAATAGATTTTCTACTATGTCTTGATAATACCTGCAACTAAATAATAAGCAATTAGAACAATATGAGAGATACAAAATAATGCAACAAAATAGTTCTGTTTTATAGGTTCATAGGTTTATAGAAGGTTACTAAGCTAATGGCCCTGGAGCCCTTACAAGCCTAGCCATATTTATCCTGAGTTGCCCCAATTGTTGATAGTTAAGTTAGTGAAGTTCACAGAGGTAAGGATCTATGATAGTTAATACCGACTTCCTCTGTCCAGAAGAGATATGGGCACTACCCCAGAAGTGAATTTACAATCACGCATCCATTGATCTAGGTTGCATCTGAAGAGAGTCAGGGAGGGGCTCTGTTTCACACAAATTGGAAGCTTGTTCCAGAGAAGTGGGAATCTCTGGGAGATGTAGCTATCCCTCCACCATCACCTATTCATGTCAGAGAATAGGTTAAGATCCCTGGAGGGAGTGACCCTCATGGAGTTTGATTTACAAATGTGTAGCATTTCCACCAGGGCCAGGTCAGAGACTGCCCTGTAAGCCAGGCAAAGGTCACCCCTTAGCAAGCTGTAGGAGACAAAATATAGTGACAGGGCTATCATTCTTTCCACTTAAGTCTTGTTTTGAGTACCTTGTAATTTCTTTGTGAGAAATGTCTGTGGTCTCTCCAGTTGTTGCAGGTGTCTGGTGAGGTACATGCAAAAGGAAGCATTGTACTCAATTATTGGTCTGATGAGGGCCACATATAATGGCATTATAACATCCATAGATCTAGATGTAATGCCTTTAATTATTAGATGTGCCACATAGAAGTATTTCCTTACTACTGTGGATTTGTGGTGGTCAAAGTTCATTGCTATCAACCTGAGTACGCACTTGGGTGATGTTGATAATTTAATTAGCAGGGATGTCAGATTTCCCAAAGGGAACAATAATATTAACATAATTGAAAGACTGAATGACTGCTCCCAATTTGCAATCATCAGTGAACTTGGTCAGCCACAGGCCATCTAAGTTTGCCAGGACTTCTGAGAAGTAAATTCCAAATAATAAGGGACTCAGCACAGAACCCTGTGGTACACCACTAGTAACTGGCCTTTTGCTAGAGGTGAAGTCAACCACTTTGACAGTATGTGTCCTGTCAGTGAGTCAGTTGGTTACCCATCTGGCAATGCAGGGGTTAATTCATAACTGGCAGAGTTTCTCTATAATACCTGAGTGGTGGATGGTGTTAAATGCCTTGGCTAGATCAAGACAGGCATATACACTATCTTTCCCCTGTCTGGGGCATTGGTGAAGTTTTTGAAGTAGTTAACCATGTTTCACAGGCATGATCTATCTTTAATGAATACGAACTGGGTTGGGTCCAGACTTTGGATATTATCTATGTCCTTGTTAATAAGATCCATGATGATTCTTTCCATGGTCTCACAGATGAGACTAGTCAACCTTTTCAGCCTATAATTCCCCAGATCGGTTGATGGGCCCCATTTGTGCAGAGGGTTATTGTTGCTGTCCACCATTCTGTCAGAACAGGGCCAGTTTGCAGGCTGTGGTTAAAGAGGGATCCAAGTGGGTCTCCTGGATCATGTTTTAAGTTGTTTAAAAGGCAACCTCAGAAGTTGTCTCCTCCCAATGATGCAGTGTTTTTGGCCTTGGAGAGTGCCAAGATGACCTGCTGTCTTGCTATAATAGGCTAAGGAATGGTGGCAGGTACGGTTTACTATCATAATTTTGAAAATGTATTTTATGAGTAATTACGTACTTGAAAAACATTGTCAAAATATATGATAGTGACAGATAAAAACAACGCAGCAAAAATATGTCAACAATTTGAAATTGAATTGCTGATATTTATTGAACTTTCCTCGACATCCGGTGCCATTCAACAGTTTTGCAGGGGGGCAAGCAAACCTGCACCCCCCACACCCCCTGCTACTTATATATACAAACTCTGAGATTGCACTATAGTGACGGAAAGGGTAAACTTCCTGATCCCCACTATAGTGCGATCTCCATTCAAAATGTTGAATCCACAACAGAGAATGTTAGTATGAATTCACTGTTGTGACTTCAACATTTTTTTCAGCAATATGAAATCTTGGGATGTGACTTTCAACAATTTTTGATCGCTCATTACAGATACGACATTTTGATGGTATTCCGGCAGGTATGCTTTGAGGGGATGACTGGAGGGGATGGGGGAGGTGAATTTTGCTCCAAATCTGTCATCTAGCAGGTTGGCTATTACCTCCAGTTGAGTATGGGTGGTGCCATCTACAACCAGCTCACCGCATAGCTGGGTATTCCCTTTTAGACTTCGGACATAGTTAAAGAATGCCTTGTGATTATCCTTAGCTAGTTAGGTTATTTTTGGTTTGTAATTAGCTTTGGAGGACCTGACAAGATGTGTAATTTATTTGTTTAAGCTAGAGAGAGATTTCTTCGTCTGCTGAGCCAGTTCCTTCTTGTTCTTGGACGTTAGTTTCATTCTCTTTTTGTAGAGCCTGTTTATACTAGGGGTTCACCTGGGTGGCTTGTTTTTTTTTTTGGATATACGTGGTTTCAATCCAGTCAAGTACTGCTGATTCTATACAACTGCTTAAATGGTTGTACAGGGCATTGGTGTACACCTCTGTATAGGAGTCCTTGTTATCTGCATTTGAAGGGAATTTGAAACTTCTTATACCATCATTTAGTAGGAGGTAGTTTGTCTTTGAAAAAGTCTTAAGCATTTTTGAACTTCATGGAGTATCTGGTCTTATAATTACATTAAATGACACTTATTTATGGTCTGATCTTTCCGGGGGTGGGGTGCAATGCTTTCCCATGTTAGTGAATACTATGTCCAGGACACTTAACCCTGTTGTGGGTGTGCTGACTAGCTGTTCCAGAGCATTTTCTCTGGCAAAGTCCAAGAACCTCTAAGCCAGAATGTTTGTGGTCATGTATGTTTCCCAGTCGATGGTAGGACAATTAGAATCACCTGTGAGTGAGGTGTTGGGCTGTATGGCAAGTGGCTCCAGTAAGTCCAGGTATGTGATATGCTTTTCCTATTTCATGGTGGAGGACCTATAGGTACCTATGGTGAGGTAGGGGGCTTTGTCTATAGTTAATTGGACAGAGAGTAGCTCAAGACAGTCATACTGTTTGACCGGTCTCAAGGTGCTGAAGAGAGTCATACTGTTTGACCGGTCTCACGGTGTACTTACCCTTAATGAAGATAAATTATCCTCCTCCTCTTCCTCCGTTGGTTCTTTCACACTAAGTTTGTGGTTTGAATGTATAGAAGGCATTGTAGCCCTGCATGGCTGGGGTGCTTTCTACACCTTTGAACCATGTCTTAGTGACTGTACAGATGTCAGCATCTTCCAAACTGAGGAGTGCTTCCAGGGAGTGCACTTTCTTGTTTAGACTCCTAGCATTAAGCAGCAGTATTTTGAGTTTATCCAGACAGGATTTTGTTATGTTGGGAGTTGGTTATTTTGACACTGCCTAACAAAAGGTAAAAGATGGGTAGCTGATGCCTTTGCCAGTATCTTAAAGACTAGAGGAGACAGCTGCATACCAGCTCTGGCAAAGAAGGCTGGCCTGCTGACTATGTCTTCCCAGGCTGACAGATATTAAATCCCCTTGGACTGACACCAGAAACTAAACCAACTGTTAAAGTCAATCATTTTTGGGTTGTACTGTGGCATCATCCTTGAAGAAGGTAGAATGCTGTTTAAAGCTATGCTTATACCTGCCTGTGACACATAATCTAAGAGCTCAGTCATGTCTCTCTTCATATAGTCCAGTGAGGTATGTCTCAAGTCATTCACTCCCACATAGACTATGACAGAGTCATACCGATACTTGCAGTTGACTCACTTAAGTGCTTGAGTGCTTGACAGATCTTGGCATCCGATAGGCAGTTAACTATAACCCGCTCCTCATTTAACCCAGTGAGGTGAACATCTGTGTGTTTCACAATGGAGTCACCTACACCCAACACATTAGGTTTTCTGGTGTTACAACTTTTGGGGCTATTGCTGAGACACTGGTGTGTGTGTGTGTGTGTGTGTGTGTGTGTGTGTGTGTGTGTGTGTGTGTGTGTGTGTGTGTGTGTGTGTGTGTGTGTGTGTGTGTGTGTGTGTGTCTGTGTGTGTGTGTTATTATATGCTGTGGTTGTTTTTTGCATTATGTGTGTAAGTGGTTTCTGTTTGGTAGTCCTCTGATCTTTTGATAAGTTACTAGTGAGTACCTCCACATATGTGGGTTTATGTGTTGTGTCCTTATTTAGTGTGGGGAAGTGAGTGTGCTGACAACCTGTCTGGCATTTACGTTATCCTTATGTTAGAGTCTTGCCTCCAATTTCATAGTGCAAGTATTTGTTTCAGGAGTAAGTGGCTGTCAGTATACATGAGACAATTGCTACATTGCCTCAGGTTGCTCATGTCTATCAGGCTGGTCAGAGAGATGATGGGAAATTGCCAGTCCATGATGTATGTTTTATTAGGGAAGGAAATGGGTTAATTTGACAGGATTGTGCTGGTCGTGCAGAGACTACAAGAAGAACCTATACTTTGTGTTGGCTAATGTTAATCAATAAGGCAATGCTGCTCAGTGTGCAACTGAGTTGCTCCTAGATCAGCAGAAGAGCTTGGAAGGGTTTCACTGACAGCTATTTAAGAAAAAATGAGCTTCTAGGCATTTGTATCTATACAAGGGCACTGTTAACCACCACTGCATGAAGACCAGCACCGTGCAAAAGTAGGGCTTAAGTACGAACAAGGAGAAACATGTTTTAAGCTAACTACCAATCTGGAAAGCACACAATAAGCCTTCCACCAGCAATCTCCAGCTCAGACAGGTTAGATCAGCACTCTTCTGCCAGAATGGTGCAGAAAAACATCTTCCTAATGTAGCATAACTAGTTTGGAGGCCAATTGTAACAAGACCACACAAACTACCTACAACAGCCCCACAACTAACAGATACAATGTAATACAGTGCAATTAACTTAAAACAGCAGTAGGCAGTACATTGTTTGTTATACTATTTGCTATATGGTATTTTGTTTATTTATTTCTGTTGTTGATTTGGTTAGCACTAATTTGCACAAATCATTTACATAGAAGGAGGGTGGCCTAATGGTTAAGGTGTTTGCCTTACAAACACAAGGTGTAGAGTTTGAGTCTCACAAGGAACAATTAGCTAAGCTTAAAATGGCTCACAAAGGCAGTTAGATTAGTACTAATCTATGACTCTATGAACCTATGAGAGGCCCTAGACAGAAAACCTCCCAGAATACAAAACTTAGATTACATAACATATAGAAGTACAATTATACACAAGAGTTTATAAGAGAAAACTATGGCTTGTAATTCATTAACTGAACGAGTCTCGGAACATCACCATGGAAAAATCACTGAGTTTATGTGACCAATGTCAGAATGTTGGAAATGACTTAAGTTGCAGATTCTACACTGTGTTATGCATGAAGGGGAGGGGGAAATGTGTGAATTATCTTTGTTTTTCATCGTTTTCCCCTTCTCCAAGAGTGCACGTGTGACTTTAGAGTGGCTATATATAAAGACTGGTATTGTGGGGAGTTGATTCTTCTGCAAAAAAAAAAATTTGATTTGTGTGTTTTGTGACATTTGTAGTGTTGCCTGTGTGGGAATATTATCATTTGTGATTGTAGGTGTTTTTGTGGTGATTAATCACATGATGACTAAATGATACTCAATTAATCATACTGGATCGATTGTGTATAATTATAGTTTAGAATTGGTTGCAGTAAACTGTTAGATGATAGTAGTGGGTATACCAAAATCACAAAGGTGGTTGTGGTGATGATCCATTAGCAGGAAAGGGCTCATTCTTATACAGACTTGAAACTTGCAACTTGAGGGAAATGTAGGCTCCTAACGGACCAGATACGCATACTTGACTGAGGAAAGCATTATCAAATAAAAAGTCTTGTATGGAGTCATCATGAAGTGCTGTTTTAGGAAAAGGCAAAGGGAAGGCAGTGGTGAAGTGAAGTCGTGAGTATAGGATGGAGACTTGTTTAAGTATTATTTTTAAAATGAAGATAAATAAGAGAAATGGATGTGGGCATAACTATGAGGGACAAGGGTGGGGACTGAGTAAATGACTACATGAGACTTATTTATTTTGACTGGAATCATTATGGTGCAAAGGATGTGTTTTGTGAAAGAGAGAAAGTGTAAGTTGAGTTCTAATATCTGATGGGAGAGCATCCCAAACAATAGATGAACATTTAAAGAAGGCACTTTCTATGGACACAGGGGTAATTTTGGGGAGGGAGTAGGTGCACATGGGTTCCTATTACGTTATCAAAATCATGAAACATCGAACACTACAAGATCGAACTTGTATGTTCGATGTTTCATTATTTTGAAAACGTAAAAAAAAAAAACCACAACATAAATTAACTGATGTAAGCAGGGGGGCAAGTCCCCCTGTACCCACCACACACCCCAGTCTTCAAATATTTAAATATACCAACTCCGAGATCGTACTATAGTGCAGGAAGGGAATATTTCCCTTTACTACAATGTAGTGCGATCTCAGAGATGGTGTATTTAAAGAGCTGGGGGTGTGGGGGTGCAGGGGGGCTTGCCCCCCCTGCTTACAACAGTTATTTAACTGTTGACCTTTTTCTTCTTTTTTTTTTTAAGATCGAATTGCTGAAACTTCGAATGTGAAGTTGTTAATCTCACCGATTATTCTCATTGATGGGTTGGAGCCGATCCTCGGCTCCAACACGGCCGATAGCAAGCTCAAGGTTTGCCAGTAGCTTGAGACCAGCCCCTTATCCCACCATGCACTGCTAAAATTACCTCAGATCTAGTTTGCCGCGGCAAGAGAGATCTCGGTGATCCAGATAGCTCGGACCATTTTAGAAACAGCAAGTTTTTAAAAAGTGTTTAAAAAAGTTTTCCTTTTTGATATATTTATGTAGTGTGTGTTAGTTTTATTATTTTTAGATAGTTTAGACAGTTTAGATAGTTTAAATTGTTTTAAATTAGGAACTTGGCTTTTTAGTTTTTGTGGGCCTTTAGCCCTTTTTCCTACTATTAATCCCTTTAGCAGTTAGTTTTTTTTTCTGTGGGACTCTTAGTTTCATATTTGTATTATATTTTTATTTATACATTTATATATATATATATATATATATATATATATATATATATATATATATATATATATATATATATATTACTGTTGTAGATAGTGCCCAGGTTGGGCTTAGTTGTTTGTGAATCTATTTACTGTTTTTTTTTCTCAGTATGTCAGAGGATAGGGAGAAATCCCATCCCAAATCGGGTTTTAAAAAATGCCCAGATTGTGGGCAGAAAATGTCCATCAATGATGGACATATTCAATGTGTCGACTGCTTGGGGGCCAAGCACCTCCAGACACCTGTAGCATTTGTCACTCCTTCTCTTCAAGAATGCTATTGGAGAGAAGGAGGAAACTTATAGACAGAGGATTGCAACAGCAATCTTTTTCAGAGGTTTTGAATAGCCATGAAGGTGCTAGTATGTCTTCCAAATCTTCAGAATCCAAGTCTTCAGATAAGGTATCCAAAAAGGCTAAAATTTCAGAAGGAGGGTCATCAGTTCCACAGTCATCAGAGCCAAGCGTACCTTTGATTCGGAGCCAGCTTTCAGTATTGGAGCCAATCTCCGAAGTTCCTACTTCACCTCTGCTCCAGTCAGCACCTTCAGTGCATTCAGCTAAGTCTTCAGTCAGCCTTTCAGATTTGGACATGGATCGGCTAGTGCAGAAGCTTTTACAGGCACAAGGGGGGAAATATGTGGTTCTGAAAAACTCAAACAGCCTTTCACGACACACATGGTGAAACCCCCTCTAGAGGCAGAGGAGGGGGTTATAATGGAAGACACTGCCCCCATGGCAGAGGGGGGTCCACAGCAACAGGGTGACAGGAGTCAGTTCTCCGGTCAGTCCTACCAGCGCTCCTGAAAGGGGGCCCGACTGTTCGGCTCTGCAGGCAGTTTGGGGTTGCTTCTCTTTGTACCCAGAAGCTTGGATAAACATAACATCGGATACTTGGGTACAAAGCATCATTTCCAGAGGATATTTCATACCGTTTTTTACCCCTCCCATTCCTATCAAAAAAATCCCAGATGTTCCACCCAATCTCAGAGAACAAGCAATTGTAGAGGTCCACAGATTGCTAGAAATAAGAGTCATCCAACCAGTCCCAGCAGACCAAGTCGGATTTGGAACTTACTCAAGATTCTTTTTGGTACCAAAGAAAACAGTGGACTGAAGACCTATCTTGGACCTCAACAGACTCAACAAGTTCATAAAGAAAGAGAAGTTCCAAATGGTCCATTCTTCCCTTTTTAGGGAAAGGCAATTGGATGTGCTCCATAGATCTCAAGGACGAGTACTATCACATAAAGATGGATATATGCTCCAGAGATCATCTGCACTTCCGGCTGGGAGCCAATCATTACCAGTTTCGAGCCCTGCCCTTTGGTCTTACTTCAGCCTCCAGAGTGTTCACCAAATGCATGGCAGTGGTCACAGCTCACATGAGGCGTCTAGGATTCCAGGTGTTTCCATACTTAGACGATTGGCTCCTCACCGCTACCACCAGGCATCAATTGACTCAGGCAACACAATACACTCTGACACTCTGCCATTAATTAGGCATTACGATCAACTTCGAAAAGTCTGCCATATCGCCATCTCAGCATACCATTTTTATAGGAGCAGAGTTAGATACCTCAACCACCACTCTACGTCTCCCTATCGAAAGAGTCTCCCTTCTTCACCAAAATGTCAGCTCACTGGTGTCAAAGAACAAAGCTACAGCAGCGCAGGTGTAGCAAGTACTAGGTTTGATGGCGGCAGCACTCCTGGCTATACCACTCGCAAGGATGCATATGCAAATCCTTCAATGGCTTCTTTTCACTCAGTGGTCTTACCAGAAACTACCAATGCACCACATGATTCTTATCACAGATTCTTGCAGGGGAGAGACCTTTGGTGGTGGTTGACGTCTCTTCATGTTACAGTAGGGAGACCCTCTGTCCCCCCCCCCAGTAGTCACTGTGACCACGGATGCTTTCCTGATAGGGTGGGGGGGCATTTTCAGGGAAAGACTGCCCAAGGCACATGGACAGATCAAGAATCACATCTGCACATCAATGTTCTAGAGCTGAGAGCAGTACTTCTGGCATTGCAATAATTTCAGGACTCTCTCCCTCTAAGAACTATTGCAATTCAGACCGACAACATGTCAGTAGTCTGGTACTTGAACAAGCAGGGCGGAACCAAGTCTTACCCCCTTTGTCGAGAAGCCCTCAGGGTTTGGCAATGGGCTGTGTCATCCCAGTGTTTTCTGTTAGCAATACACATCCTGGGAAAATCTAACGTCATAGCAGACAAGCTAAGCAGGGCAATATTACTCTCTCATGAGTGGTCTCTCAATCAACAGGTTGGCGAGTTGATTTTCCGCAAATGGGGCCAGACTTGCTGCAACCTTTTTGCCAGCCACATTAATTCAAAATGCAGAAGCTACTTTGCTCTGATACCACCTCCCGGTCATCCCCTGAGAGATGCACTTTTACATGATTGGCCCTCGGGTCTCCTTTATGCATTTCCACTCTTCCCATTAATACCCTGATTTCTACAGAAAGCAAAATCGCTGGGAAGGAAGGTTATACTCATAGCCCCCTACTGGCCTCGACATATTTGGTTTCCGTTTCTTCACCATCATCTGTTGGAGGATCCATGGATCCTGGACCCAGTTCCGGACCTCCTGACGCACCCGTCAGGGGACCTCCATCCTTTACTGCAGTCCCTGAAACTGACTGCTTGGCTAATCCACTTCCCCTAATTGCCAGGCTTCATTCAATTTCAGAAGATACAAGACAGATTCTCTTGTCCTCTCACAAACCATCTACCAGGAAATTATATGGCAGCAAATGGAAAAGGTTCTCAATCTGGGCCAACGCGCACAACACTGACCCTTTTCGAGCTCCGCTATCTTCGATCTTTGAATTTTTTACACCATTTTTTAAGGCAGGGGCAGCAGCTGCTACAGTTCGAGTTCAGTTAGCTGCTATGTCAAATGTTCACCCTGGCCTTGATGGCTCAAATATTATGAGCCATAAATTATCCAAAACCTTCCTTAAAGGCGTTCTTCATATGAGACCTCTGATCAAAATTCCCTTTTCTCCCTGGAATTTAAACCTTATGCTGGCTCAGCTTATTCTTCCTCCCTTTGAACCAGCTTTTTCTTGTGATTTAAAATTCTTATCGTGGAAAACAATTTTTCTTGTGGCCATTACGTCTGTGCAGAGTGTCAGAACTTCAAGCATTATCCATCAGACCACCCTACATGATCTTCCATGCTGATAGAGTATCTCTCAGAATGAACCCCTCATTTTTACCTAAAGTCTGTTCTGAGTCAAACATCAGTCAGGTCATTGAACTACCAGTGTTCTTCCCCAACCACTCTAACAACTTAGAATATATGCTGCACAAACTTGATGTTCACAGACAGCTCAGATTTTATCTTGACAGAACTAAGGATATTAGGAAATCAGATCAACTTTTTGTAGCCTTCTCAGAAGCAAGAAAAGACAATCCAGTGGCTAAAACAACCTTATCTAAATGGTTATCCGATTGCATATCCTTTGTTTATGAAAATGTGAACATGCCTTTAACACACAAACCAAAAGCTCATTCTATCAGAGCTGTCTCTACCTCTTCTGCTTTTCAAGCTAAATTGCCCCTTGACGATATTTGCGCTGCAGCCACTTGGTCTAACCCTCATACCTTTATTACGCATTACAAAGTAGATAAGGCTTCCAGGGACAGGTCTTCCTTTGGTTCTACAGTACTGAAGAACATACTTCCATGAGCCACCCAGGGTTGAGGGTGCTAGGGACGCTACCCATCAATGAGAATATATCGGCGAGATCTATATATATGTATAGACTATTATTCGCAGCAAACAAGATCTGAGGTAATTCTAGTAGTGCATGGTGGGATAAGGGGCTGGTCTTGAGCTACTGGCAAACCTTGAGCTTGCTATTGGCCGTGTCGGAGCTGAGGATCGGCTCCAACCCATCAGTGAGAATAAAGGCGAGATAAACAACTCACATGGAACATTATGGTAAGTACATAACTTCTATTTAACTGTGTGCGATGTTTACAGTTTCGAAGTTTCAGCAATTCGATAACATAATAGGAACCTGGTGCGCATAGGTCAATGATTCCAAGTCTTTACATTAAATGTAGTAGCATGTTAAATATGAAAGTTAGGGAACAAGGGGGAGGCAGATGTTCAGAGAAAGAGGTATATACATGAATGAGGCAAACATTTTTTTTTTTAATTTTTAAGTGTGTGTGTGTGTGTGTGTGTGTGTGTGTGTGTGTGTGTGTGTGTGTGTGTGTGTCACTGGTTTTCTGTGTTATTAGCAAAACTAATTGTGAAGCTCAGGAGAATATAATGGAGGACCATATGTTTGAAATGAAGGGAGCTTTGCTTTAACAACTGAAGCAGGGAGTATAAAAACAGGAGAGGTTAATTCAGTTTTTGGAGTCTAATTTTGCTTTTTGATTTTCTTGTATCAGGTGTGAAAGAGACTGGTTAGTTCATATGTACCTACTAGACAATACTCAGCATATGCAACTGGGGAATTATTGAGGGGTGAAGATAAGCTCCTAAATATTTGTCTATTACTAATTTAATCATTTGCCTTGGTGAATCCATGATTTCAGGAAGAAGATGCAAGGAGATGCCATTGGGGTACCAATACCCTTCTTTTAATCTTAGAAGAATTAAGAACTAGTTTATGATTATTGAACCAGAGCAACATTTCTGGAAATTGGCATATATTCTGATGTAGATTAATATCAGTTATGTAACATCTGTGATTTCTTGCAGGATGATCAGTGAAAGCTCAGATTATGAAGTATGACGCGCTTCCATGAGGTCTTTAGTAAGACTTCTTTTAAGAAAGGAGGTGTGCCACATGGCATGTATTTCCTGCATGATAACTAACATTCTAAATGTCTGGTAGTTAGTTCAGAGGGTTAAAGCTCTGACTTGTTAATGGGCTGCTTCTTGTATCTACTGTGTGACCTTGAGATAGTCACTAAACCAGACAGTACTCTGGGGTAATTGGGAATATGGGCTAGGATCCTTAATAGCCTCCTAGACTAAATGACTAATAACTATCTATGAACTTGGGTATCAGCGTCAGTTGCCCAATAGCTAGTACACTTGTCTTTAATGCAGAAGGCTGTGGGTACTATTCCCACACCAGGTAGACTGATTCTTGAGACTGCAGTACAGTATAATCTAGTGCCGCACTCCTGAGTGTGTTATCCTTTGGATGAGATGTTAAACTGAGGCCCTATCTGCCTGAGTTAGTGGTAGCTCAGGTGGTTGTAAAGGATCCTATTGCACCTTGCAAAAAGAGTAGGGGACATTCCATGATGCCATGGGCAGAATTCCTTTAGAAGTATAAATACCACTTCAGGTCTCCCCTGAAAAGAGGCTACTAGCCTACTGGGACTGACTTGGTTAACAAAGAATAATAAATAAAACCTATGAACATTCAAATATATGTATCCCCATATACTGGCTCCCTGCAAGACCTTGCAATTCCAACATTAAACTCCAAGATAAAAAGAAACATTGATTTTTCAACATTCAATGTTAAACCTTTAAAGTATTTTACAAGGGGAGTTTGCCTGCATGTCATACCTATATTATTCATATATGACAACTCCAAGATCAAGAATATTGTCTTCCATTTATATACTTATAGGTTCATGGGTTTATAAATACTAGGTTGTCAGTTTACAGACTCAGCCAATAACCAAAAGTCAGAATCAAACCCTGTACCTTGTATTTGTGAGGTAAGACTTAACCATTATGCCAACTTCATGCCCCCTTAAAATTTCCACTTAATCTAAAACTGCTGCCTTACTTATGAACAACCATGGCAGGACTCAAACCTACAATTGTCTGATCCAAAAACAGACCCAATAACCATTAGGCCACATGGCCAACCTTGAACTCTAATAAAATTATTTATATCTGTTAAACTTCATACTCTTGAATTGTTGATCATTGATAAAACGTTATTTTGAGAAAATGGTTTTAGTACACACCTCATACTGCAGATATGAACATATATTAATCACTTCAGTAAACTTAGAGTAATAATCCATACCTATCAGGTATATGGCTTCTTTGAATTAAAATATATCTGTACCCACTTTACTCCACAGTTAGTTCAGTACTCTGAAAGGACATAGCTCTTCCTGTGGGTTCCTGTTATCATACGTAGTATATACACTTCATAGTTCTGGCCAACAATTCTATCAAGATGCATCTTACATTCTCTTAAGCATCTTTTCTCATGACTAGTTAAGTAACTTTGAGCACAACTAACTTAAGCTCTGCATAAAATAGATTTCCTCCACAAAGTTAAAAAAATGGACAAACCTTCCGAATAATAACATATGATTATTTTCATTGTACCATCCACTTCCTGTGTCACTGGTAACTGCTATATTATCCAGAAAATGTTTAGTTTTTCTAATAAATCTTCATTCTTCTCTGATAAGTATGTTCTGTTTAACATGCCTTATATTTGTAGCTCTCCGTTTGTATTTCATTTCCAGAGGCCATACTTTCCCAGATTAAGTAATCCCATCTATGATCTCAGAGATACCTTGTACAAAGACTTTCAGAAAATGCATTGTAAGACTATTATTTGTTTCTACTTTAGATTTGCTGTAAATATGTTCACAGAGTTTCATGCAATATTATTAATAATTATTTTTCCATCTGAACACATCCTTTTCTGCATTTCTAAATTTTATTGATGCATAGACCACTGGTCATTTTTTTCTGTAAAATCTCATCTGTACCATTCAGACTGGTTTCTGTTTATATTACAGTTGGCTTATTTGCATTAAAATACATCAATATTGGTACTTTTGTTACTAGTATCTTAAGCATATGAAAACTAATTTCCTGTTCATATCAACATTGCTAGGTCTCATCTTGCCCAGACAGTTTTTTCAAGATGAATAGTTGTTTCAGACATATTTCATATGAATGGTACAAAATACTGCATCATTCTTCACATTTCATTAATACCTATTTGCCTTCTACCGTTGGCATTCGTCTGATGTGAAAATGGATGTCCATGTTTGTGGCTGATGAAGTTTGCTGATGATTGTAAACTTGTACATTGGGTGCCATTATTGCTCTCACCTCAGGACTAGACAAAGTCAGTACCTTGTGTTCTGCCTATGGCCTTAACCATAATGCAAAAAGATGTAGAATTATCACATTTAGGAAATGTGTCTTTCCATTTGATTAAATGGAAAACTGCTTAAGGTCACTAAAATCATTAAAGTTCTATCATTTTCCAAGTGTTGTATTTCAAGCAAACATTTATACCAACTTGAAAGGCATTTCCCAGTAAAGAAAACAAAGAGCTGGGCATCCATTGCTATTTAGCGAGATCAAGTATCATTCATTTTGTTGTCTTTTACAGACTCCTATGAGGAGATGTGTATCTTGTCTTCTGGGCTATGGAAGCCCTTATTTTAGTACATCATAAACACTGGTAATGTTAGGAATTAAACACTGGTAATGTTAGGGATTAAACTCTGGTAATGTTATCTGGTAATGTTAGGGATTAAATATTGGTAATGTTAGGGATTAAACTCTGGTAATGTTATTTGGTAATGTTAGGGATTAGTCAAACAAATCCTCCTGCACGAAGACAGGTTGCACGGCAACTAAAGCAAAAGCATCCACACAGCCAAAATGAAGCCAGCAACCAAAATGGATCCAATAAAAACATTTAATGTTGAATAAACATCAAAAAAGCTCAGACCGGTTTCGGCTGGCAAAAAAGCACAGCCTTCTTCAGTGACAAAAAACACAGAGTCAATTGATTCAACTTAAATAGTGTTTGAACAAATCCCATTGGTTCAATTAAAAATATTCATTTAATCCAGGTGAAAAAAGAGCACCTAGTTTAGTAATCCATTTCTTTTCCTTTGTATCTAACATTGAGTGCCATCCTGTTTTATTAAATTTGATACCCTTAACCACATCAATCACCATAAAAGAGAAATTAGCAGTGTGATGTTTTAAAGTGTGTTTGTACAATGCATTATTTATTTTCTTATTTTTAATATTGCTCATATGTTCAGATATCCGTAGTCTTAAAGGACGAGATGTTTGACCAACATAGAAGGAGCCACAAATACATGTTACCAAATAAATGAGCCATTCACTGCTACAATTTGCAAAGAATGAAATATCATAGACCTTTGAGCAATTCCTGCTAGTAAATTCCTTAGATTTGACAATTTTGCCACAATTACTACAATGACCACAGGGATAACACCCCACCAAAGGTTCCCCCGTAATAGTTGTTTGTGAAAATTGTGCAATACTAGCATGATGTGTATGTTTATAATGATTAAAACATGAGGCTAAATTCTTGCCCTTGCGAAATGAGAATAAACATTTGTCCGGTAATATATCTGATAATTCCGGTAAACTTAACAAAATGTTCCAATTTCTCTGTACACTATTCATGAGTACATCTGAATTACTAGCATATGTTGTTAAAAACCTGATTGGCTGTGTGGTCCTCTGATCCCTAAGTTTATAAGTTAACAGATCCTGCCTGGATAAAGTATTGGCCCAATTGCTGGCCCGCAGAACATGTCCCATAGAATATCTCCTTACATGAAATCTGTTGATTAAATCACATCTGTCTTCTTGAAAAGTATCCTCCTGAGAACATATACGCCTCAAACGTATAAACTGTGATTTGGGTATGTTTTTGGCAATGTGTGGAGGATGAAAGCTGGATGCGTGAAGGACTGTGTTATATTCAGGATATTTCCTGAAAACTTGTGTACTGAGAGTATCACCTGATTGTCTAGTTATTAACACATCCAGAAAAGTTATTGTGTTAGCATGATAATTGACAGTAAACTGTAAGCCCCATATATTGTCATTTAAATATGAAACAAATTCAGTTAAATAATCAACATCAGCCCTCCACACCATCCAGCAGTCATCCAAATACCGCCTCCAGATATCAATTTCTGGAAGGTAAATATTATGGCTACTATCATAGATAATATGTTCTTCTATATAAGCCATAAACAGGTCGGCATAAATAGGAGCAAATGATGCTCCCATAGCTGTTCCTTTGGTTTGCCAAAAACAAATATCCTGATAGAAAAAAACATTATTGGTAAGGACATGCTCTGCGAGACCAACAAGAAAGGAATTTAAATCTTGTTCATATAGATGGGCTATATTAAGCCAGTGAGTTAACGCTTCAAGCCCAACCTGATGTGGAATATTCATATAAAGGGAACTAACATCAAGTGTACACATCAGCCAACCAGGTTCCAATTGTGCATCAGATATAATGTGTAAAAATTCAGTTGTGTCTTGCAAATGGGAACGAACAAATGACAACAAAGGCTTAAGATGTCTAGTCAAAAACAAGGATAATGGTTCTGTAAAATAACCTCGATCAGAAACAATGGGCCTACCTGGGGGATGAACAGGATCCTTATGAATCTTAGGAAGAATATAAATGTATTGATTAATAGGATCCTGAATAGTAAGTTGTTGTAATGTAGAAGTGGTTATGAGGCCAGTATCTCTAGCACTAATAAGAAACTCATCAATCTGTTTCTTAAACCTATGCGTAGGATTTAAACACATTTCAGCATAGAACCATTTATCAGAAAGTTGTCTCCTGGCCTCCTTGTCATAATCCAACCAGTTCATAACCACAACTGCCCCACCTTTATCTGCTGAAATAATAACCAAATCCTTGTTTTGTTGTAATTCAACAATAGCCTGTTTTTCACTAAATGACAAATTATTGGGTTTAAAACGAATATCAGAACTGTCAAAATGTAGATCTTTGAGAATCATATTCTGAAACAAATGAACAATGGGGTGCATCGGAGGAAGATATTTAGATTTATGATAAATAAATTTATTATAATCATAAGATGAATCCCCATCTCCAAACTGTAATTTCAAATTAAGAATTCTACAAAATGACAAGACATCCTGAACCAATTGGTCCTCAGAAATGACAAACCCAGGGATAAAAGTTAAGCCTTTATTCAAAATAGCCATTTGTGATGAAGACAAAACACAATCAGACAGATTTAGAACATTTGAATTCACATTACTTATTTCTGTATTACCATTTCTAACAGACTCTGAATATTCTCGATACTTTTTGTGTTTTCTGCCACCACGTTTGTATTTCCCCCTAAAGGGACAAAACCTTGGACTCTTTTGGTGTTTGGTGAATCCGATGCTGGCTGTATATCACTATCTGTATATGATGAAGGATCATCAGTAGATGATCCATTTGTTGTAGATTTGTTATGTAATATGGATCTAGGTCTCTTTCTTCTTGGTGTTTTAACCGGATGAGGGTTAAACCGAACATGTTTGGAAGGAAAACTGAAAGGGTTAGCTCCCTGATAATCATTTAGATCCCGCTTAAATTTTTTGATTTTTCTAGATTTTAACTGTTCTTCAAGTTGGTGAGATCACTGGCCACCTTATTAAGATATTTCTTAAAGAATATTTCACCCTCAAATTTTTGTACATCATTGCACAAGTCTGTTACAGTGTTAATTTCAGAATCAATAATTCTGTCATAATATTTATCCAAAGCTTCAACAAATGACATAGTAGCATGCTGTTGTATATTAGACCATTGGTTATTGAGCTCCTCATCTGGATGCCCCACATGTGGTTGAATTCGAATTCTAAGACCCCTTGGTGTAATTCCTTTTGCAATATAAGCTTTGAAAAGTTTGGAATGCCAACCACTAGATCTTAACAATTTTAAATGCTTATAAAGATTATCAAAGGCCAAACTACATGATGGCTCAGACCCCAAGGGGTCATTAGAAGAGTTGCTAATAGAACCTGCACAAAGACCAAATGCACTCAAATCTGCCCTATCAGCAGAAAGCCCTGAAACCAAATTGAAAAGGTCCATTTTGTCCGTTAATAAAGATGACAATAATGGCTTCACATAAAATAGCCACGTCAATATGAAGGGAACAATGATAGCTCTGAAGGACAGGCCAATATCACCTGTCTTGTATTGCTACGTTCCCAGAGACAAATATAGCCAAATACCAATGGTCAAAAACAATATATGCTTAATGACATGCAAAATAAGAAATAACAAATATATAATAACACTGCAAAAAGACTTGGGCAATATTGCAAAAAATATGTGTGTGTATATATATTTTTTGGTTGCAAATGATTTCACCAAAAACAATAGTGAAAATTTAATTAGATCTTGCTCAGAAAATCAGGGGGCCAACCCTGACCACTCCCTACGAATTGTAAAGCTATAATCTTCACAATTATTGAGACCAAACATGTTAATAAAATGTAAAAGATGATATATACTACCATCCACTGGATGGAATATTATCATAAATAAATAAAATATAACCCATATGTTGGTAAATAGAAACATACACCAAAAATTGTGTTATGTTAAGAAACACTTATCCAACCAAATGTAAAATACAAGGGGGGGGGCTGTGCAAAATACTAAATTCAGGTATAAACCTGTTCTAAATAGACTTATACTATAGACAAGGACAACAATTGTGAGAAACATTTAGCATCCCCAGTTGACATACATTGATCAAGCTAACAGCAATAGTTCTCAAAATAATTTGAAAGATGAAACAATCAAATGGTTGAAATACATAGCCTAAGCAAAGGCCATTACCTATATATTGTAAATAAAAATGGCAACAAGGCCTCTATATTGGATATATGACCCAAAAAGAGAACTATCTGACATGTGAAAAATGTGTACCAATCAAAATTTTGCTATAATACAAAAAATGAGAGGAAGCAGGACCTTCAGTATGTATTAAGAAAAAGAGTATTACTAAACTCAAAAGTCACTCAATACTGAAAAACTGAAGCCTGCAACTCAAAATAGTCTGATAAGCCAAAAAGAATCACAATGAGGCTAGACCAATCCAGTATACATAGAATACAAAAAAAATTAACAATACTGAAAATAATATTATACTTATTGTTCAATAGTTTCCTCACAAGTGTTCACAATAGTCCACAATAGTCCCTGTTGTTTCGAAACTTCACATGAAGCATTGATGTAATCCAGAAGCGTTCCTGTTCATGAATTCTTGGTCCAAAAGAGAATGACAATTCAGCAAGGCAACAGTTCTAATCGCAAACTGCACTACATAATGTGATGTGGAAGAAACTCCAAAACAAAATGAATATCCCAAAAAATAATCATCCAAAATAGTTATGTAGAATGAGTATGTAGAAAAAAACACACCCAGTATCTAGTCCAATAAATGATAAAAACTAGTATTTAAATAAATTGACCCACAGGCCTCATAACAATGTCACAAAAAGATAGAAAGATATTATGAACAACCACCACGACTCCCACGAATCAAGTTGTCCATAAATCACATAGCTGTAGACACTGATTGCCAAGCGCCAGGCCCATGTATAATGTATTGTAAGCCCCAATTAGTAAAATTGCTAAAAACGCCCAAAAAAACAGAATCAAGCTTTAAACGAAAAGCTTCGAAAGCATCTAAACCCCTGCCATCTTCAAAGCTTCACGTGAAAAATACACTATAAACTATAACCCAATATAAATATATACCGGGTTAGTAGTCCTGTGAGTATTCATGAAGAAATGCCAAATTAGCCTGAAAATGCATCGACAGGAACAAAGCCATGTAAATACTTGTACAAAACAAATCACACATCCCCACGAGTCTTACGTTGTAGTAAGGATGCAAATATAATCCAGATAGCACTTGAAAGCAAAAATAGAACCAAATAGAGATGAAAAAAGAAAAAAGAAAAGGCTGCAGATAAATCACACAGCCAGCATCGGATCCATAGCACCCAGCAGGAAATAAAACGAAGTGTACCAGTCAAACAAATCCTCCTGCACGAAGACAGGTTGCAAGGCAACTAAAGCAAAAGCATCCACACAGCCAAAATGAAGCCAGCAACCAAAATGGATCCAATAAAAACATTTAATGTTGAATAAACATCAAAAAAGCTCAGACCGGTTTCGGCTGGCAAAAAAGCACAGCCTTCTTCAGTGACAAAAAACACAGAGTCAATTGATTCAACTTAAATAGTGTTTGAACAAATCCCATTGGTTCAATTAAAAATATTCATTTAATCCAGGTGAAAAAAGAGCACCTAGTTTAGTAATCCATTTCTTTTCCTTTGTATCTAACATTGAGTGCCATCCTGTTTTATTAAATTTGATACCCTTAACCACATCAATCACCATAAAAGAGAAATTAGCAGTGTGATGTTTTAAAGTGTGTTTGTACAATGCATTATTTATTTTCTTATTTTTAATATTAATGGACCAGATAAGAGTGTTTTTTTGAAGATCATATTGGCTTAGAATTAAGCTTTAGGGCAATTGTGATTTGTTCTGGATCTATGCCAAACTGTACTAACAATTTTATTCTGTTAAGAAATTTAATAATTTGATTTTTTAATCCCTTTTCTAACATTTTGACCAAAAAAGAAATACAAACAAAATCACAACCTGGCCTGGAAAAATGCCAGCAAACACAGCAATACGACTTAATTTATTGAACAAATAAAACAAACAACCCCCCAAATCATGAACTACTTTGTTAATAATGAAAAATAAAATGTTTTTAAAATTTGAACATTCAACTAAATACCTGTATAATGCATTTGCAGTTCTCTTTTTCTTCATATCACACAGGTGTTAATTCATTCTATCCCCCAGTCTTCTCTTTGTTTTTCTCACATAGAAGGCTAAGCACAATACACATGTCGCTAAATATACAACACCTGGGCTAGCAATAGTATTATTGAAATTCATCACACACACAAAAGGGCCATATTAATATACCTGCAAACTTTACAACTTCCACATTTAGATATCTTAGATCTATAATGGTCACTTTTGTCTACATTCCCATTTCCACTATTTCTTTTAAATTTCTAACTCTACTAAAAAATAAACAAGGTGTCTCATCCAGTGTCATTTTCAACTCCTATACAAAATTAGGTTCCAAATGTTTTTTTTTTTTTTTTAATATTAGCTATTTTATTAGCTTCACTGTTATATAGAACCACTATTGCTTACAATTTGGTATCTTTATCTTTTTTAATTAACTCAATCATATTACTGCCCAACAAAATCAGTGCATATCTAGTCCCCCTTCCTTCAGATACAATCTTCCCTGTATCCTCTAATAACTCCAGTGGGTAATTTCTTTCCAAAAAAAATTTAATCAACATTTTTATTTCCACATTAAATATTTGATCATCGGTAATTAATCTAGATAAATGCACCATCTGCCTTTTACTATATTGTTTTCCTGAAAAAAATGGGTAGCAACTGTCAAAGTGTAAATAAGAATTACAAAAAGTTTCTTTATGAAAAATGGTGGAACAATACCTTCTTTTCCTTGAATCTTTACACGCAGTTATGTCCACATAATTAATCTTATCAAAAGCTGAAGTGTAAGTGAATTTCAAAAAAGTCGGTAAAACTATTAAAATAATCAACTCTATCAGTTGTACTTAAACTCTTTCACATAGGATAAGGATATCATCTAAAAATCTAAAATTTGCATACTGGATTTTGGCCAAACCACAACACTGCCATTGTTCTTCTGTCTTTCAATCATACATTCTCAGAGGCTGAAGACAACAACCAGCTGGTATCCTGCCTATTCCGTGACCTCTCAAAATCCTTTGATACTGTATGTCACTCTAAGCTACTTTCAAAACTATCTAATCTCAACCTCTCCACCTCTGCTATTCACTGGTTCTCCAGCTATCTTACCAATGGGCTTCAGTTGGTCAGATGGCACACTTCTTGCTCCTCCTTCTTAACTATCCAAACAGGTGATCCCCTAAGGCTCTATTCTAGGGCTCCTTCTCTTCAACATCTTTACTAACAACCTCCAGTCCTCCTGCTGCAACCTACCTCTAATTCAATATGCTGACAACTCTACTCTCATCTCCTCCTCAGACAACATCACTCACCTGCATTCTCTTACTCAAAAGCCATTCCTTACTCTTGAAAGCTGGCTTACAGATAACCAACTCATCTTAAACCCCCCCAAAAACAAACTCCAAACACTTTCTTTTCCTCACTAAATCACTCTCCCATCACAATCCTCCTTCACCATCTCATCACTGACTGACACTATCATCAAAGCAGAATCTTACACTAAGCTCCTCGGTACCATAACTGATAATCAATTAAAATTCAACATTCATATTCAGCAATGTATTAAAAAGACACACCAAGAATTGGGACTACATTATAGGAACAAAACATTTCTTTCATCTGACTCCAAACTCACTTGTTCAGGCATTCCTCCTTCCCTGGTTTCTCCATGCTACTCCAATACTTACAAACCTACAAGCCACTTTAATCACCAAGCTACAAAAAACATATAATAAAATATCTAGACTTGCCTGCAACCAACTCTACAACTCCCACCTCTGCCTTGTTCTAAAGAAACATATGTGGCTTGAATTCCCTCAGCAACTGCTACTGTCACAATTGGACATAACACACTCCATACTCAACAGACCCACTGCTTGCCCCTCCCTCTTCTCTCTAATATCCTACTGTACCCCTAACCACTCACTTCTCAGCTCAGATGAACATTTCCTTGATATTTACAAACCTAATAAAAACATTGGCAAACTTATACAAATACACTGACTCCCAAGCCTGGAACAAGCTCCCATCTAACATAAGGTACATCAAACACACTAACAATTTTAAAAAACGAGTTAAAAAACTTCCTATACAACTCATGGTCCTGCCCCTGCCAGTGTCCTACATAAAGCCACCCCCTCCCCTCCATTCTTTTTCCTTCTTTAATTTTACTGCTCAAATCGCTCCCCACTCTAATCCACTCTAACTTATGATACAATCAAATTGTAGGGCATCTGTAGTTGACATTTTAACTACAGTTCGTGTTCGGATCAGTTTATATTAGTCGCTTTACCGTTACGTCGTCATAACTTATTTCCTTTTTCCGTTTATTAAATTGTATCTTTATGTTAATGTCATTTGAACTTTTGCCTCTTGACTATTCAAAGTGTTTAACTGCCTTTTGTTAATTCAAATTTTAACCTGTACTGCTTTATGTGACCACCCACTTTGTATTTTTGTTGTTAAGCCCAAAATGTATGTTTTTGTATTAATATTTTTTGTTGTTAAACTCAAATGCATGTTTTTGTATAATTTTGTACTGTATTTGGAGCTTTTCTCCTTGGGTCTCCACTGAAAATGGGTTCCTGGCTCAGTTGGACTAACCCAGTTAACTAATGTCAAATAAATAAATAAACTAAACAAATATATGTATTTAAATAGTGGTGAATTCAAAACAAACTGTTTTCCCCACTCAGTCAATGCAGTGTTGGCAAAAATAGAGGCACATTTTGCCTCCATTGCTACTCCTGATTGTTTTTAAAACCATATCCAGAAACTTCTTCACAGCTAAAATCTCTTTATTATCATATTTTAACATCACTCAGCACATCTATAAAATATTCTAATCCTGCACTATGGGGAATGACAGAGAATAACTTTATCATGTCAATAGAGACAAGCAAAACATTTTCCTTAAATTCAAGTTTAAGTCTTTCTAATAAATGCCATGAATCATGTAACAAATAATCAAATTATTTAAGTATATCTTTACATTTCATATCTACAAATGCTGCTAAAACTCAATTGTTTATGGATGTGCAGCTACTATTGGTCTAAGTGGGGGGTCTATCTTGTTCTTATGAATTTTCAGTATTTAAATTTTGAAGGAATCAAGGATTTGTCACCCTTAACAACTTCAAAGATTTCATCAGTAATCATTTCTTGACTTCTCATATCTGTTAAAAATAATCAGTTTTTGCATAGACAATATTAACATCATTTCTTGACACCTTTTTGTATACATTTTCCTCATTACTTAAGCACTCTATATAGTCCATAATCATGACACCCCCACCGTTGTCCGATCTCATAACTCTTACTCTCCAATCTCTCACATACCATCAAGTAAGACACATTCTTGACTCATAACATTATTCGTGTAACCCGTTTCCTTCCCACATAAATTACTAATCTGCTTAATACAAACATTTTCAAAGGTGTTAACCAACAGTTCTGAAGGGGAATATATAAACTCTTTTTTTCTAAAGAAAGAAACAGCATTATTGTAAGACAAGGAACCATCTTTTTGATCAATCAACAATCTTAGATTTAAATTTTGAGTAAATAGTTTCAAATTAATTGTTGCTTTAACCACACCAGTTTTAAAATCAGGTACAAACTTAAAACCCTTTTTAAAAGAGGACATGTTCAAAGATTCATAGGCAACTACTAGGCTAATGACACAAGAGTCTTTACAAGCCTAGCCAATAATACCCAGGGTATGATAATATTATACCTTATAGGTTCATAGTTCATAGGTTCATAGGTAGGTACGAGGCTATTGGCCCTAGGGCCTATACAAGCCTAGCCAATAATACCCAGGATATGACAATATTATATCTTATAGGTTCATAAGTTCATAGGTAGGTACTAGGCTATCGGCCCTGGGGCCTATATAAGCCTAGCCAAAAAGGTACCCTGGCTTTCGCCACCCAAGAAAATTATTTCCCTGTGCCCCTGTCGAGCAGAGCTACAGAAGTGATCCCCAGAGTAAATTTCCTATTTCCCATCCAATCATCAAGATTTTTCTTGAAGAGTGCTAATGAGGAGCTCTGTTTGACATAGACAGGTAGTCTGTTCCAGAGTATGGGAAGTCTCTGGGACAGGAATCTATCCCTCCGGCATGTTCTGTTTATTGTGGTGACAAGGTTTAGGTCCCTACAGTGTGAAGCTCAGAGGGAATTGGGATTTCTTTAAGTGGAGTATGTCCAACAGCTCTGGGTTTGACATAGCTTTGTGTGTTAGGCAGAGATCGCCTCTAAGTTAGTGATATGCGATAGAGTAAAGTTGGAGTTTTTTGAGACGGTCTGCGTAGGGCATCTGTTTGAGGCCAGTAATCCTCTTTGTGAGGTATTTATGTGGCCTCTCCAGTTGTTGGAGATGTCCTGTGAGGTACATAGCAAAAGGGGTGTTGTACTCTACAATGGGTCTAATGAATGATGAGTAGAGGGGAACAATGACCTCTTTTTTTCTGGATGAGAAACCTTTTGTGATGAGGTGTGCCACATAGAAGGATTTCCTGACTACTGTGGTAAAGTGATTATCAAAGGAAAGACTACTGTCCACCTGTGTCCCAAGGTCTCTTATCACACTTTCGGTGTTAAGTAGACTACCGCCTATGTGGTAGTTCATGGGTACAGAGTTTTTACCAAAGGGGATGACAATGCACTCTTTGGCATTGAGATTCAGGCCATGGCTTTGACACCAGGCATCCATCTCAGTGAGGCCCTTTTGTAGTATCTCCACATTGTTAGGAGTTTCGATTATGGCCCCTAGTTTGCAGTCATCTGCAAACTTTGTTAGCCAAAGACCTTCTGTGTTAACTTGTACTTCAGAGAAGTAGATACCAAACAGGAGAGGACCCAGGACTGAACCCTGTGGTTCTCCACTTGTCACTGGTCTGAAGTCGGATTTGGAGTCTGCTACTTTCACAGTGTGGGTTCTGTCCATGAGCCAGTTGGCAACCCATCTTGTGACATAGGGATTTATACCTAGTTTAGTGAGGTTTTTTCTTTAGTTTTTTTTTAGTTTAGTGAGTCTTAATTCCCCAGATATGGAATGGGATAGCATCAGGGTAGTGGGTCTTTGGGTGCTGGAGCCCTCAGTCATTTTAAAGATTGCCTCTGTCCATAAGGGACATGGGCAGTACCCCAGGAGTGACCCACTTCCTGTTGACTAAGGTTGAATATCTTAAAATCATTATAACAAATAACATTATTATCAGTCAGTTTTGTAACTTGTTACACTTATAATTCTTTCTCTTTCCTTTTTGTTTGTTTTTGCTTTTGGAAGTCTTGTTGAGGCCCTGTTTCTTTTATCTGGTTTGCTAACCTCTAGGATCCGCAAATCTCCACAGGTTCTAAAAATGTCTCATTGAAGCTTACTATGTGTTGGTATCATTCCTGAAGGGGCCTGGGAGAAGATTAACGCAGCTGATATAACCATTTTTGATATTGCAAAAGGCATTTGATGCAGTGACTTGAATTTTTTTTGCTTGAAGTTTTGAAACGGAGAGAGACAGTGAGATGGGTGATGACTTCATAGAGTGGATAAAGGCATTGTATACGGATCCCACATTTATGATAGAGGTGAATGGGGGTTATCCAACTTGGGCAGCATAGGGAGAGGAATGCAACAGGGCTGGCCATTTCACCAGCTCTGTTTTTATTAGTGATAGAGGAATTGACACATAAAGTATGTCAGTATTTGGTATATTAAGATGAGGTGCATGGTATTCAAAGCCATTTTATTTTGCTTGTGGGTGATCATGCACTATTAAGCAGTAATCTATGGAAGGTTCTCCAGGGGTAGTTTCTCTTTTTCATTCTTTTGGGGAGACATTTAATTTATGTTGTAATTTAGCTAAATCAGTGGCACCTTACTTTGGGGAAGATTACTAAATCACAAGGGGACTGATATTGTAATATTGGATAATTTCAGATACTTGGGGCTTTAGTCACAATGGATCAAATTTGGTAACTTTACTAATGTGAGTTAAGGAATGATGCTATAGCTCAGTGTGCTTCAACACCATTTCAGTTAGAGTACAGGCTACACAGATCATGATATTGCAACATGTTCTTTTTGTTTTCCAGAATCTATCGATTCTGGAATCTCACTCTGCTGTAAAAGAGTTCCAAAAGTGTATCACTGCTGGAATTGTGGGGAAGGGAAATAGAAGCACACCAGAAGCTATTGTCTGTTTGCCAAGATTCTGCATATCTTTGGCAAGATATGCACTGGTGTGTAAAATACAGCAACTCATAAGAATAGTTACTCCCTGTCATAAAGATGCAGCATGTGAGGAAGAGAAGGGGGAAAGACCCCTTGTATTCACTTTTTGCACAAGGAACGTGGCCCAGTAACCAGCTATTCTGGCACTAGAGTGTGGTTTGTACAATGATATGGAATGTGTTAGGGGGGCCTGAGGGAATTATATGGCCATATCCCCAAGTTTTGTCCAGTGTCTCAGGTAAGGTTAATGTAGCATGCATAGGGAATGGGTTGTTGTACTGGGACCATTAACTGATATATCAGCAGGTACTGAATTTATAGAGTTTCTTCTGCGTGGAGACATGCGTGAATGGGTGTACCTTCGTTGAAGGTTGTGCATCAGGGCTGGTAACTCGGCACGTAAAAATCAACTACCACTCATTAGCAGACTGGAGTTCCGCTGTGGTGACTCCTAACCGGGAAAAGCCAAAAGACACAACAACAACAATTGAATTTATAGAGTTCCATACATCTTGTGAATTATTTAACAATAAGAGCAGGACTGGATGTTTGCACTGACAACTTTTCATATTTGGAAGAAGCATATTCTCCCAGCAGAGAAAGTGCACAGGTGGTTACCCTGGGCAGAATGGAAGGAGATCAAAAAAAAAACTATAGAATCTTACTAGAGAGAGAGAGACGTATGAGAGCATAGTTTGCATGCAATGCATAAGGTAACAGACACTAGATGGAGGACACTGGAAGAGATTAGGCTGGATGCTTTAAAATTGTCACAAGTTTACTTTTTTAATGGTACATAACACTTGTACAACTAGCATGAATACATAGAGATTTGCCAGCCTCTTGTTACAGATTTAAACAGGAAGTGTGGACAACCTGTATATGTTCTGGGATAGTAGGAACATTAGGAACTGTTAAGTAAGTCACCTAGAGCTGACAATTAAGGTGTTTGGGATAAACTTTAGAAGACAGTAATCATAGAAATTTTGATTGTTTGGAATATTGCCCAAGTTGAGAGGTACCCGACATAAGGTCTTCTCAGTTGGCTGAATGATGTCTTGTGGGGTGCAAATCTTTATTGCAAAAAATTGAAAAGCAACATCTGTGATTTCCAGTGTTTTGACAGCTTTCTTAGACAGTATTTTAGTAAATATTTGTATGCAGACAAGGATGGAACCTAGTCTCCAAATATTCCTCATGAATGGGAAGTGATGGGAGAATACCTGGGAATCTGGGGACCTCGTGATTAGGGGTGATTAATTTTTAGTTGGATTCCATACCTGTTTATCTTTTCATTCTTGCATTGATTGTTGTTGTTGTTGTTGTATCTTTCGGCTTTTCCCAGTTAGGGGTCGCCACAGCAGAACTCCTGTCCGCTAATGATTGGCAGCAGATTTTTACGTACCGAGTTGCCAGTCCTGACGTACAACCTTCAACGAAGGTACACCCATTCACGCATGTCTCAACACAGAAGACACTTTAGCTGAGAATCGAACAGGCATTGATATTCTTGTAAAATTGTTTTATAGTTGGAGATAAGAAGGTGAAGAAGAAAGTTTAGGCTGGCACTTTCCCAGTTAGGTTTGTTTTGTGATTCTGAGCTTATATATGTATATATAAACTGCATGACTATATGTTGTTAAAGCATAGAGTTTTAAACTTAGATCATGCTTACTTGAAAGAATGTATTAAAAGGGATATTGTGCTTAAGGGGCTGAGTGTATATAAATAGCCAAATAACGTTAAAGAAGGGTCTGAATATTTGATGCTTATGGTATTGATATCATGAGAGCTATTATTAGACAAAATGAGAAAGATATTGAAATGTTATTTAGACAGTTTGAAGTCAATAAAGGTATAATGAATGATTTGTTGTATACTGTGGAAGAAGATAAGCATAAATATGTTAATATTAGGTCTAAGATGGAACAAACATGTTCATTTTTGTTTAAAAGAAAATTCAAGAAGTTAGAAAGAGATATGATAGAATATGTATAAAAACACTGCTACCCTAAGCCTAAACAGACTTTTTATTCCCATGACAATAGACAAGATACTTTTGATAATTTAGGTAATAATAATAATAATTATAGTGCTGAGGGTAGGGTGAGAGGTGGTAATGGGGGAGAAAATCATTTTGGGTATAATTCTAAAGTGGACATCAATGACCCTTTAGAGTTTCCTCCACTCAGAAGATCAGAGAGACTCGGGAATCGGAAGCCCCAATATTACAATTACAAATAAAGGAATGCATAGAAGAAGGAGGGGACACTGAATGGGGGTGATACAAGTAGTGTGCAAGTTATTATAAGAGACAAATACAAGCATACTTATGGTAACTACAACATTTTTAATTATAGTGGGGAAAATATAACTCATGTCCACTTTGGTTTATTTTCTAAAGGTCTTAAGTTTATACCCAATAAAAAATGTAACATAAGCAAATGGTTAAGAGATTTAAAATTATTTGTGAGGAAAAAGAATCTTGAATTAATGTTTGCTAATTAATGGAATGGAATAAGGGGGTGGCATAAGAAAGAAAAGCATTTTAACCCCTCATTGCATCCATAACTCAGAAATTTTGAAAATTTGGTAGAAAAAGAGTTAAGGAATAGAATACAACACAACAGAATTTGTTGCAATCTCCCTTTGGAACAGAAACAATTGCTTCAGGAATTAGCAGGTAATAATTACCTAAGGGTGATGAAACCAGACAAAGGGGGAGGAACACTATTTATGGATACCATGGTGCATGTAGCAAAAATGATGGAAAATCTTTGTGATGAGAATAAATATTCCAGGGTTTCTAAGAATAAATCAGTGTTGCTTATAAGAAAATAGACTTTGTGTTAAAAGAGTTGCTAGAAGAGGGGGATGGTAGACATAGAGACTTATGAATATTTAACAATAGAAACGCCTACAGTACCATCTATTTTTGGCATACCCAAGACCCACAAGAACACAAATCCACTTTGAAGGCCAGTTGTGGCTGCTAATGGGTCTAAGACCTTCCCCCTAGCAAAGTTGTTAAATTTTAAATTGAAGAAAATTTGGAAGGAACAGGAAGGTATATTAAAGGACTCGTGGGATTTTTTTAAAAGCATTAAGTCAGAGATATATGCTGAAAAAAAATTACTTTTGTAACTATCGCTATAGTAGACCTTTTTTACAGTAATACCTCATGACACGGGTCTGGAGTGATTAGAAGAGGCCCTATTAAGTAAAGGAGGGTCACAGAAATGGAATTCAGGGTATGTCTTGACCTGATGGAATTAGTGTTAAAAATAATTTTATTTACTTTGAAGGAGAATTTTATAGACAAGAAACTGGGGTAACTATGGGGGTGTCTTGTGCCCCAACATATGCTAACATTATATTAAATATGTGGAAATAGAAATGTATCTACAACTCCAAATATGTTGAATGCTAGAAATAATATAAGCGGTACCTGTATGATATGTGCATTTTTGTGGATAGACACAGAAGACAAGTTTAGGGAATTTATTACATATATTAGTAGTACCACTGACTTTTTAAGATTTACCCATGAAATAACATATAACAGTATGAACTATTTGGATGTCACTATACACAAAAATAATGTGACTAAAAGTTTTAAATCCACAGTATATAGGAAGAGTACATTCTCCAACTCTTATTTATACTTTACTAGTGCCCATCCATATAAACAAAAAAGAAGTATAGTAAAAGGCCAGTATGTGAGACTTTGTAGAATGATCTCAGATGAACAAGATTTTATTAAAGAATGTGAAACCCTGAAAGAGATGTTCTTAAATAAAAATACCCACTGGATATGTTAGAAGCTGAAAGAGATGTCCTTAAATAGAAAATACCCACCGGGAATGTTAGAAGTGGTTATTAAAGAAGTAAAAGACAGTGGGAATGACAGGTGTGCTTCCCTTTTATGAAAGAAGGTGAATTTGAGTAATGGTAGCAATGTTAATGAGAATGAATTTAAGGGTGAATTTGTTATAGCTTCATAGATTAGTACTAGGCTAACTGCCCTTGTGAGCCATTTTTAGCCTAGCCAATTATCCATTGTGAGATTCAAACTCTGCACCTTGTGTTTGGAAGGCAAACACCTTAACCAGTAGGCCACCCTCCCAACCCTATATTATTATTTCAATGGAGATTCTCGGATTATAAAAGATGTCATACCACTAAATGGAATAGATTTACTAAACTTTCAGACTTGGAAGATATTTTTAAGGCGCCTCTTAAATTTGTATTTAGAAAAGGTTGTAGTATCAAAAACAAGACCACAACAGGTATGGAAAACAGAAAAAAGAGGGGCACCTATAAGTGTGGAGCCTGCGCCCAATGTCCCTATAGTAAAAATAAGGAGTTTATTTATATTAAATGTAGGAATATTCAGATTACAGGCAAGAAGTATAGTAACTGTAATAGTGCTGGAGTAATACATATCCCCCTATGTGATAAATGTGAGGCATTTTATATAGAGAAGACCGAACGCAGGCTAGAAAGGGAATATATGAACATCCTTTTGCTATTAGGTCTAAGGATGAAAAAATGCCTTATACAAACATACCCTTAGTTGTACATTTTGTGTACTGGAAGAAGTGCCTATAGACCCTAGAGCTGGGCCATGGGAAACAAAGATCGAATACAAAGAAGTATATCGGCAACTCATTTTACAAGTGAATAGAGCACCTGGCTTGAATGAAAATGGTTCCCTAACCCCCTGTTTTAAAGCTGAGGACAGCTAGATTATAATGAGCCATCTCCTGTAAAGTTCTTATATTTTTTATATACTTAGAGTGTTTTAACAGTGTAAATGAACGTAAACATTTTTGTTATGACTTTTGGACACTTTATAGATTGGTGGGGGTTGGCTGCCTTGGTGGGCCATTTTGAGACTGGCTAGTTGCCTCCTGTGAGAGTCAAACCCTGCACTTGTTTTTTGTTTGGTGAACACCTTGACCATTAGGCTAATCTCTCTCTTTACATTTTTTTAAGTGCATTAAACTTTTCAGATTGTTTTGCAAAGCTTTTAACAATTTTTTTACATATGTAATATGTTTTATAATTTTTTTTATATTTACTAGCAAGGGTACCAGAACTTGTCAGAGATTTGGGATGCATGGCTAGGCTTAAAAAAGGCCCCAGTGGTCAATAGCCTATTACACAGCTATGAACCCCTTTTCAGTGGTGGTTCAGGGAGATGAGCTCCAAGCAAGCAACAGTAAAACACAATGGGCAGGATTCACGAAGGCTTGCACGGAGTGTAAGAGATGTGCAACACTCCATGCAAGCCTCGCGATCCAGGAACAGCCCTAAACTCCGTGTAAGAGACCAGCTAAAATGTCTCTTACACGGACTGGGCGTGGACATGCTAAATACCTCACTTGCAGCCAAAAGGTATGCAAATGAGGTATATTAGCAATCCACGAAGCAGAAACCAGTCCGTGTAAGAGACGTTTTAGCTGCAGAAATGTACTCAGTTGACAACTGAGTACGTTTCTGCAAATTCTGCAACGGAGCCATGTCAGCTCCAAAAAAAGGGTGCATATGACTCAGGCAGCATGCCAATGGCCAAATATGTGGCCATTGGCAAGATAACCCGATGCAAAAATATTAAAAATATAATTTTTTTTTCGGCGATCGCCGATGTTTAAACCCAGTGCAGCCCCGCGCAAACGGGCTGCGCTGTATAAAACCATAAAAAAGAAGGTTATAAACCCACAAATGTGAGTTTCATGCAATACATGGAATGACAATGCAGGGACCAGCAGATCAAAAACAACATGGCCACCGTGTAGTGGTTGCTATGGGGGGAAGCTGAGTCTAAGACATGTAACTAGGCATTAGTAGGCAATCTCATGTAAATGAGGGTTAGGATACTGAATCTCACAGTCACATAGCAAATGAGCACAGTCTGAGTAGTGTAAGATACATAAGGGGGAGGAATAGAGTAGGAGATAGGTGACATCACAGGGGGGAATGGTAGAAAGAAATGCAGTTCATTGGAGGTCAGTGTAACATGACAGATGACAGACACATATCATGGAAAGAGGTGTGCCACTAGATAAGTCAGGGAAAGTCAAGAAATGGAAGGTGTACACTGTTACTTACACCAAAGTTTCTTGCTGGGTGTGCATGCGCATGTGTGCGCACCATGAAGCGCGAGTAGGGCAGTGTGCGCGCGTGTAAGGCATTCTGAGCATGTGGGAGCATGTTGTGAGATGTTTAACACTGTTTGCGCTGGTGTGCGCTCGTGTAGGGCAGGCTGAGCATGTTGGTGGTTGTTGGCAGACGTGTAACAGTGTTTGCATGGGTGTGCGCGCGTTTTGACCCGAATAAGTAGATTCTGAACCGTGTAAGCACGTGTGCACGCGTGTAAGCCACTGTGAGCGTGTTTCTGATGGTATGCACGTTGCTCCCCCCTGAGGAAACAGAAAGGAAAAAGGAAGCAACAGAATTAATAGGAAGGTAGCAGAGATAACTGCTGAAGCTAGCAGGTGAAAACAATTAGAAGCAGGCAATTACACAGGCAGAATAGTAGCCCAGCACTTAAAACTCTGCAAACAGTAGTGTAGGATGTTTCTCTTAAGAGACACTGCAAGACAGGAGTAAGCTAATAGAAGTGAAAACTGAAAAAGCTTCACTCAGAGCAGAAATGTTAGGGGCTGCCATAGCTGTCATAATGAGACATAGGCGACTTGCTGAGGGTGGTGACAATGCAGATGGTGCCAGACAACCCACAGAGAGGAGACGGAGAAGAGTGTACAGGCCCAGGATCACCTACCACGGGTTACATGAGCTGGAGATAGTAGAGCGCTATAGAGTGGACAGAGAGCTCCTGCAGCAAATTGTTGAGCTGTGCAGGCCACGCCTCACACACAGAACCAACAGAGGGAAACCCATCCCAGTGGAAACCAAGGTATGTGTTGGCCTAAGAATACTAGCAACAGGTACCTTCCAGAGACCAACTGGCGATATGATGGGGATATCACAGGCATCAGCCTCCAGGGTACTGCACCAGTTCCTGGATGCCATGTCAGCACATGTCGGTGATCATGTATATTTCCCCAATGCCCGTGAGGTATTGGCCAGCAATATGCATCTCTTCCAGCAAATAGCGGAATACCCTGAGGTAGTGGGTGCAATAGACTGCACGCACATACGCATCAAAGCACCAGCTGGTGAGCGGGGTAGGGCCTACATTAACCACAAGGGCTTCCCCTCCATCAACTGCCAGGTCATGTGTGATGCCCAGTGCATAATAATGAATGTGTGTGCTGGCTGCCCTGGGAGTTACCATGATTCCCACATCTGGCATTTGACGCAGCTGTACCAGACATTTGCCAATGGGGACATCCCACACAGACACCTAGTGGGGGATGCAGGTTATGCACTGGAGCCGTGGCTGATGACACCCATCAGAAATGCACACACACCTGAACAGGAATGCCATAATAAGGCACATGCACAAACACGTAATGTAATAGAGCGTGTGTTTGGGCTGCTCAGGTCACGGTTCCGGTGGCTGGACACATCTGGTGGAGCCTTGCAGTACACACCAACTACATGTACCCAAATTGTCATGGTATGTGCTATGCTACATAATATGATCTTGTGAAAACAGCTGCAGCAGGACCAGCATAGGGCCAGGCCAAACAGCCCCCCATCATTGCCAAGGCCATCACAGGCAGAGCGTGACTCGGAGGAGGAACAACCTGAGCCTGCCCCAGTAGGCAGAAGGAGGCATGCCCAGTATGCCCTGGCCTTGGCAAAGAGGCAATGCATAGCACATACCCTGGCTCAGTAGGAACCCTGGGAATGATACCCCCTCTGACTCACTCAAATAATAACATGGATGCCTAAAAATGACATGACCTGCTCACAAACATGTACAGGGAAGTGTAATATGCGCATCCGACAGAGGCAGCCCTGCAGCACAACCTGATGCATGAATGCCATGTGTTAAGTAATGTAACACCATGTACTATATGCACACCTGAGCACCCTGACTAACATCCACCCTCACCAAGCATGAAGCCACAAAATGACGATGGGATGATCAAGTGCAATAACTGGCTGAAGTAATGCAGTTAGTCAAAGGGGAGCCAATGTGTTTCAGGCTGGGAAGACATGCGGAGCATGACATGATGCACCACCTGCTAGGGGTGGCGTGCACCTATCATGCCATGCCCCATGGATACTGGCAAAGGCTGTCAGTACCCACAGCATGCCCTGAATAGGTAAGTCTCAAAACACAAACCCACCTTCATAGGTTCCACAAGGGATAGGAACCTAGATGTAATGCTACCCAATGCCAGATGTCTAAACAGCAAGATGTGTGCAGTGTAAACGCACAAAGGGTGGAGAATGTAGATACCAGTCCTGTAATAGAGAACTGGGTCAAGGCTCACATCAGCACCCTAACACTACCAGGTCACACCTCATACCGTGCTGTACAGCCGCAAAACATGGAACAAGCTACAAAAGGAGGGTGACTAGCAATAAATGTCAAGGATAACCACACCCCCATGTTGGTACCACAACAAGAAGCAGCATGGATTAGCCATGGTCAAATACCAATGGCTAAAACCGCCTCCCAGTATATAGCCTGCTGCAGACTACTGTCCTAATACCAGGAACTGCACCTGGCCTATGTTGGAATACATGAATATATCAAGCCCCCCAAACCACTTTATATTGCTTGACTGAAAATACCCAGACATACACTGGGAGCATTATACTAGCACCAACACAGTAGGAGAAAAGTTCCCAGAATCCATAAACCAAAATGCCCAGGAACAATGTACCACTCCCACAAGAGGGGTAAGCATACTGGATGTGATAATCAGCAACATGTGTACTGGATGGCAAGATGAGAAGTGTACCCCTCACGGTAAGACCAGACCATAGAGTAATCACACTGGATATACACATCCTGACCCCAGTCCCTGGCCAGAATACCACAGTGAAAAACATGTGTAAAGCATAGGTTGCAGCCCTCCAAACTGATGTTGAATCCACGAAAGGCCCTGTGCAAGTGCAGAATATGGGACACACCACAGAACATGTTATACAGGCATTCCATGAACACAGCCAGGAATGCTTGGAGTATGCAATCACAAATAACAACAGCACACAATGCCATACACGCAGGCATCTGGCATGCTGGATTCCAGCCATTACCAAACCATGCAAGAGAATGAGGAAGCTACCACATGATAGAGCAAACATAAAAAGGGAAGTAATCACTGACCAGTAGTATGGCAATAACATATGTCCACACATACAATCCACTAAGTCCAGCCACAACAAGTAGAATCTGTGAATCCAGAGGCAATGTGACACCAGTCCCAAGTACACAGACAACCACAACACCCCCCAATAAATACAAATATATGTGATAGATGCAACCATGTATCCAAACCAGAGGTTGAGCTCCACCAACTCAGTACTGTCAAAACTAGTCAGGAGGAGAAGGTAACCACATACACCACAAACCTAGTCCCACATAGACCTACCACAACTGTAAACCAAACACATAAACACAGACAAATATTCCCGGAGGCCTTAATTACAAACACACCACATCAACAGAAGCCTCCAAAGCAGAACACAAGCAACCACAAACTTCAAACATAGCACATGCAATGAATAGTACGCTGGTGTGCCAAACAGTCACAGGCCAGAAGGAGAAACAACATGCCTGATACAGTTGTAATAGGTGTCTGTATAGGCAGACACACTGCTGTCCCACTCACCAGACTGAACAAGGGAAAGGGTAGAGTAAGCTGCCTGTAGGCTGCCACAAAATGCCACATAACACAAGTACGCAGGTCACCCCAAAGCAAGCAGAAATATGATGCACTCAATGTCCATGCTGGTGTGAATTACCTGAGATGTACCTCCCTGGTCAACATGAAAAGAGACATGGATGGTCCCTCGGAGTATGTACCCCAGGCCGGTATGACACTGGCTGTGTGCAGCATCCAACCCTCACCAAGAATGATGCCACAGTACAAACACAGAATGCTCATGTTTAACAGCTGGCACAGTTACAGCTGTCAGTCCAAGAGGGTCTAATGTCTGTCTGCTTGAGATGTCAAGCATGTCAAGCCATGCTGCTGTTCCAGGGATGGCTTGCACCTGTTACCCCTGTGCGGCTGGATACTGGATAAGGCCTTTGCCGCCTCCATAGAGCCATATGTAGGCAAGGCCAAAAAGACTACCCACCACCCTAGAAAACATAAGTGGTAGGAAACATAAGGGTAATGCTGACCAATGCCAGATGTGTAAACTGCAATATGCATGCCCCTGAGGCACTTCCCATTATGGAGAACATCGATGTCTGTGCAGTGACAGAAGCATGCTGCAAGCCTAGTGATAGCACACCAGCACTACTAGGTTATACCACATATCATGTGTTATGGCCCCAACACCTGCACCAAAACATCAAAGGAGGGGGAGTATCCATATGCAGCACAGACACCCATATGGCTAGGTAACTGACAATGCACAAAGCAGCGGAGACCACCCATGTGCACCTAAGTGTAGTCCAAACTGCTGTACAGTCTGTAGCATACGACAGACCACACTCTCACACACAAGAACTCAACCCAGACATCCTGAAGACACTGGACAGTATGAATGTCCCACCAAATACCAGACAAGGTACACACAAATTACCACATAGGTGGCAAACCATTATGTATGCAAGGAGTAATCAGGGACCTAGGGACACAGGTCAACAGTAATCTGTCATGTGACACTCACAATGCCAATGTGGCTAGGAAGATTGTCGATACTGGGCACCGTATCATGAAAGGATTCACATCTACATCAACAGAGGTCACTGTGCCGCTGTACTGTTCCCTTATCAGACCCATAATCTAGTACAATGACTCATATGGGATGTACCGTACGTGACACCAGCAGCAGTTTGGAAGACCTCATAGTTACCCCACCAACAGGATAAAGGGTGTGAAATATATGTCATATGCTGCCTGGCTGTAGACACCCCAGCTGAATGCAGTCACAGACTGCCTACACAGAGGCATTGTATGTCTGTTGTACAAGGCCATGTCCAACACAGGAGTAATGGACATGCTCCACCACAGGAAATCAAAGCCATTGGAGCTGTGAGAGTGACAGATGTCAGCCTCAACACATAATGAAATAAGATGTGCTGGAGGGACAGATACATAACCCAGAGGCTCCCACACCCAGAAACAGGATCCCAATCCATGTTAGGCAGAGCCCCTCACTGACACCCTCAACAGGAATATTGCCAAGTGGATGGATGATTGTACATGTATACTGGGGTCCTCACTGTGTCACGACCAAACAGAGGCACAGTGAAGAAATTCATAAATGGCCATATTAGAACATAGCAAGGGTGGCGAAGACACACATACTCTGGCTAGGCTTACTAATGGCCTAGGGTGTATAGCCTAGTATGAACCCATGAACCTATGAAGATACAAAACGTACATGACACTAAGGATAATCACAAGGCTTACCCAACTGATGGTAGGAACCATGTTGGGCATCCACAGATATGCTCCGAATCACACAGATATTACAAACAACATACCAAACACACACACATATTGCTAACATACAACCTGTCAGGTGCAGTGCAAACACCCCCCCCCCCCAGAGTGCAAAGTACCTATCCCAGCAGACTGATGGTCCCCTGACATTGCAGATGCTGAGGTAACAGCCATCATCTGCAAAGCAGAACACACAGCAGCAAAGGTATGTGATGGTGTCCTGGGCTGAGGCCAACATGGACTCCAAGAATAATGGAATGCCAAATCACACTACTGCCCAATGTCAGCCTTACCACAGGATATGTACCCAAAGAGCAGTGTACAACAACAGTGGTACATCACAACAAAGGTGTTGCCTGAATGGATACTGCAAACTACCACCCCAGGATCCTGACAAGTTTATTCTGCACAGCTATGGAAAGGATCAGTATGTACCGCAGACAGAAGGCTATTGTGGACCTACTGATACTGGACCCTACACAGTGTGGCTGTCATAACTGCAGATCCTGCCCCTAAACATGTTTGACCCATTTGAAGCAGTCATTAAGGTCATTGATGAGGGCAATGTGGTCCACACAGCGTAGCTGGACCGTGCACATGCTTCTAGACAATACCGTACGAGTTCAGTATGGATATGTTCACCAGCTTAAATATATACCCCTATGTCAGTAGAGGGGTTGCAAACCAGATCAAGGACAGAACTGACATGGTCAGACATGCCGCATCCATGTCAGACTACAAAGCAGATATGAGTGGCATCCTACAAGGCCTGGTCTTGCCCCCCCCCTCGTTCTGTATATATGTCCCATAGGTATAGGCCAACATGGAAGGACTGTGACTGAACATGTATGCAGAGGAGTACAAACAGCCCACCATATCCGACCCCCAGCTGACACAAGCAACCCACAAAAGGGCCACCTACAAACAGACAACTGGAGCCATAGCCATGTCAGCAAGCTAATTGCAGAATTGTGTATAGACAACCACCATGGATATACAGTAAGTGCCCACAAATTACCACACAGGTGTTAACCCATGATGTACCTAACATGTAATGTGAGACCTGGGTATAAAAGGTGATAGATATCCTGCACTGGACAAACATGTGGCTGTAGTGTCCGCAGAAACATATACTATATACCCACCCAAACATGAAGGTTGGCAGATGTAGATAAGGGGAACTCACTGTGGCTCTGCAGTCATCCTCCATCAGCATCACAATTGACTACAATAGACCCTGTGGGATATACCGCAGCAGACACCTCCATCAACTGTAAAGTCCACAGCAGTACCCCACCAGGAGTAACAAAGAGCATGAACAGATGCCATGTGTTGCCTGAGTAAACAAACTGCAGCCCCACACACCACCATACTGCCCAGCTACAGGCAAGCTGTGCCTGATGTATGAAGCCATGTCCAACCTGGAATCAATGAACATGCTGCACCTTGTACAATCTGAATGGCAGTGAGCTATGCACATGAGAGACCTGAACCCCAGCACTGACATGCATAGGACAAGCTGTACAGAATGATCCATAACACAGAAGGCACCCCCACTCTTCAGTAAACTCCTGGTACAGGTCAGCCAGAGAGTCACATATCGACACCCCTCAAGAGGAATCCTGATGAGTGGATGGGAGATGGTAGGCTAACCCTGGGTATCACTGTTATGTCAGAGGTAGACGGAGGCACAGTATACCAACCATGACATATGTCATGGCAAACTCCAGTTACAATGTGTGTCGAAGGACAAACACACCCTGTGACTAGCATCAGAAATGGCCTAGGGAACATTGCTAGTGTTTGCCAATGTCCACCCATGTTGTGGAATACACTAGCAATGTTGGACGAGCCTGGTGTAGGTAGTCCATATCTGAACATAATGCAACATGGTCATATGTGCACAACTGGCCGCTACGCAGTCTGTTGTGCTCACTATGAAGATGTCAAGCAGTCATAGGACTAAAGCCCAGGATACTGTCCACCACAGTGAAAGTACTGAACCAGTACACTATACGGTACTACAGTGTTAGGTCATTATGAAAGTATGTTGAGAACTGTCTGCAAAGTATCCCATGCAATCCCTGCAGGCACAGTATAATCCCTGTTGTGGCAGACACGAAGCAGTTGGCCAGTTAGTACACAACATCACACCCAACACACAACTATAAACGTGAGATATTGTTGAAGTTCACACACACCCAAATATGTGGTGGACTTCAGAGTGCAACATATGGAAAGCTCACACTGGGCATGCTCGCACACTTTGATAAATGAGGCATATGTCAGACAACATGCCATGGAAAGGCTGAACTGGGCATGCTCACACACTTAGGCCATATCTCCGTTTAGCAGTTGGCCACACATATCTGGTATTTGTACGTGTCAGTCCAGGAACCAACCACAACACAGCAATCTGCCCAGTGCACACAGCAAATGACTACAGAGACATAAGTGATATAGTGGATCGCTGTCATATGCAAACATCTTCCACAGATACACAAGTTGGTCATAGGAACAGGGAATGCTATGGCAATAAAGACCTGCAAACAGTAGAACAGCACAACAAATATTGTGCATCCGACAATTGAACATATGGATGTAGAGGTCAATACTAGGCTTGTTGCCCTAGGGAATGACAGCTCAGCCAGAGTGTGCTTGGCATCTGCATCCCCAGGACAGTAGGCTACTGTGCCACTGTAAAGTAGGTCACAGAAGGCAACATGTGAGGCTAGTGAGCTGTGCCTCTGTCAAGCAGGGGCACCGTGGAGGTCCCAGGGATTGAATGTGCTAAGCCACAGCCATGTTGTCGGTGTGTGCTGGGAGAGGGTTGCTGAGGATCTCTGACAGTAGGTGTCTGTCAATAACAGACTGAGGGGAGCCCTATCTGCATTCTCTGGACGATTCCACTGTCAACACTGTGTTGTAATGATTATGTGTGAATGAACTGCCGTGCTGGAACTGTTCACAGATGTCCTCCCTCTGTGGGCTACAGCTCTGCAATGTATTAGCTCACTCTGTCTGTTGTACGGCACATATATGGCTGGTGTACAGCTGACAGGTGTCTTGTTGTGGAGCAGTCATGGGTATATGTGGGATAGCAGGATCAATGCAAACCGTACACATGCTCATAGAATGCAATTGTCAAGGATTATGCTGAGTGGCCAGTATAGTCCCCCAGCATGGGTCCTCTGAAGTCGTCCACCCCAGTCTTCACAAGTGTAGAGTCTGCTTGTGCTAAATACAGTTTGTGTGCAGTGACAACCTTGCCTGGGGGTGGAGATGGGATATGGATGTCCAGGGAAAGGTGGGTATGGTCAGATATCAACAATGGTGGTCTACCTCTGGTGTGGAACAGTGAGTACCCATGTTGCAGATGGACAGGTGCAATATGTATTCCCCATGTGGCTGTGGTGTGTGGTTCTGCCATAGCACATGGACCCACAAATTGTAGTGGCTGTAGGGTAAAGTGGTAGAGGCCTGAGTAGTTCTCACACACAATATGCCTGTACCTGATGTTAACAACTGAATGGTGTATGTGAACACCTGCATATCCCGCACTGTTCCCAGGGAAGCTAAGTGTGTGTCCTGGATGTGGGTGTGGTGTTCTGGACTGGTTGTGTTGTGTGTTACAGGTCCTGTGGTCACAAAGCATGGTATAGAACATAACCTGCCAGTGCGATGTGCATATCTGACCCTGACGTAGGTGGCTGCAAATGCATATATATGCTATCCCCACCTGACAGGTAGTACTACATGTACATACCTCTGTAGAAATAAAGATGTCAGCACCCTATAAATACTGCAGGTGCAGAACAGATGCCCAGTAATTTGGATAGTGCGCTCTGCTAATGCGTCTCCCTCAAGTGTCATAATATAGTTAGGTAGGGGTTTGAATCCTGCAAATGCTCAGTGTGTGTGTGTGTGAGTGGGGTTTGTGTGTGTGAGAGGGAAATGTCCCTTTTGGCAACTGGGAAAACACACTACAGGATGCACATTCCCCTTTCTAAACACTGATGATGTCAGCACCCTATAAGTACAGCAGGAGAAGGGAAACCTCCCAGTAATGCGAATAGCATGCTCTACTAATGCATCTGTCTTGAGTGTCATAACAGAGGTAGGTAGGGGGTTGAATCCTGTAAATGCTCAGTGTGTGTGTGGAGAGGGTTAGTGTCTGTTCAAGACTGTATGAAAGAAATATCCCTTTTGCCACTACAGGATGCACATTCCCCTTTCTAAACACTGATGATGTCAGCACCCTATAAGTACAGCAGGAGAAGGGAAACCTCCCAGTAATGCGAATAGCGCACTCTGCTAATGCATCCGTCTCAAGTGTCATAACATAGATAGGTAGGGGTTTGAATCCTGTAAATGCGCAGTGTGTGTGGAGGGGGTTAGTGTGTGTTCAAGACTGTATGAAAGAAATATCCCTTTTGCCAACTAGGAGAACACACTACAGGATGCACATTCCCCTTTCTAAACACTGATGATGTCAGCACCCTATAAGTGCAGCAGGAGAAGGGAATCCTCCCAGTAATGCGGATAGCGCGCTCTGCTAATGCGTCTGTCTCAAGTGTCGTAACATAGTTAGGTAGGGGTTTAAATCCTGTACATGCTCAGTGTGTGTGTGGAGGGGGTTAGTGTGTGTTCAAGACTGTATGAAAGAAATATCCCTTTTGCCAACTAGGAGAACACACTACAGGATACACATTCCCCTTTCTAAACACTGATGATGTCAGCACCCTATAAGTACAGCAGGAGAAGAGAAGCCTCCCAGTAATGCGAATAGCACGCTCCGCTAATGCGTCCGACTCGAGTGTCATAACATAGTTAGGTAGTGGTTTGAATCCTGCAAATGGCAAGTGTGTGTGTTTGGATGAGAGGGGTTAGTGTGTGTGCAATTTTGTGTGAGGGAAATGTCCCTTTTGGCAACTGGGAGAACACACTACAGGATGTACATTCCCCTTTCTAAACACTGATGATGTCAGCACCCTATAAGTACAGCAGGAGAAGGAAAACATCCCAGTAATTTGAATAGCGCACTGTGCTAATGCGTCTCTCCTGAGGGTCATAATATAGTTAGGTAGGAGTTTGAAACCTGTAAATGGCATGTGTGTGTGTTTGGATGTGGGGACTCTGTGTGTGTGCAATTCTGTATGAAAAGCATGTGCTTTTTTGAAATTAGGAGATCACACTACATGATGCACATTACCCTTTCCAAACAGTGATGATGACAGCACCCTATACATACAGCTGGAGAAGAGACATCTGCCAGTACTCAGAATAGCGCAACCTACTGCAGCATCACTCTCAAGTGCCATAATATATTTAGGTAGGGGTTTGAAACCTGCAAGTGTGTGTGTGTTTGGATGCGGGGAGTTTGTGTGTGTGCATTTCCGTATGAAAAACATGTTAGTTTTGGCAATCAGGAGATCACACTACCTGATGCACATTACCCTTTCAAAATACTGATGATGTCAGCACCCTATAAGTACAGCCAGAGAAGAGGAACTATCTAGTAATCCGAATAGTGCGCTTTGCTAATGCGTCTCTTTCACGTGTCGTGACTTAGTTAGGTAGGGGTATGAATCCTGCAAATGGCAAGAGTGTGTGTGTGGGGGTAGTAGGGTGTGTGTAAATGCAAGTGTGAGAGAACAGATCCTTTTGGCAAATACTACAATACACCAGATGCTGCATATTCCCCCAGTAAACACAGGGGATGTCACCACACTATCAGCACAGCCAAACAGGGCTAGTTGGCCAGTAATACCAATAGTGCACTCTGCTACTGTGTCTATTACCATTGTCAGAGTACAGATAGGTATGTTTTGGTAACCCACAACTGCCACGTGTGGTTGTGTCACACATTATGACCTTGTGTGGGTCTTTGTACATAACAATGCATGCCATTGCCTAAACCAGCAATGGCATTGCACACATGATGTATGTGTGTGACACATACACATAAATACCTGTGACCTGCAGTAGTTACCATATCTGACACATGCCTCGAGTGGATAAATGGTATTTGCAATGTATACCAATATGACTGTGTCTTACTGTGCAGGGGCCGCACGCGGTATGTGTCTATACAGTGTGGGTGTATATGGTAAAACACCTACAGCAGGGGATACACATCTGGTCTGGGCCATATAGTCTACATGTAGTTGATGTACAGGTGCTACATGTTCCCACCTGTTGTGGTAGTGGTAACATGTCATTCCACTGCAATTCAGTGACCACATGCTGTGAACCCTTCAACTAGTGTGTTGTAGCTACAGTAATGCTTACGCACAATGTTTGGCTGGATGCAGTCCAGCCATATAAAGACAGTTCTTGAGACTGTCATATTGCCAGTGTTGTTATGGAGGATAGGTGGTCTTCCTGTGTATGGAGGGGTTGTGTGTACCAGGCTATGAACCAGATGGCAGTCAAACACACTGTTAGCTGCACATGATTAGGCCCTGATGCTTTGTGCTGTGCCAACAACCTGGAGGTGTGTGTATCTGTGGTGCCTTGGGATACCACCCCCCTGTCCATGTGTGTTACATGTGTAGGGGATGACAGGCATGGTATGGGGCATAACCTGTCAGTGATGGGTAACACCTGTGAGCCATGAATCAGGACTCTGTTACTGCACAGACATTGCAGTTCACCGTGCTGAGGACAGTGTCCAGTGCATGCATCTTGTGGTGTACACTGCTGTTGTTGTGTAGCACCACTGTTAGTGTCCTAACCTGTGTAATACCCGCGGAGGTGGCTATGTAAACCGTGTCCTGCAGCATAAAGCAGTATGTGTGTATCAAGGTGCTTTGCCAATATACATCGGGCCATGGGTGTCACGTGCAAGATGACCCTTGCACATCATTGTGGCTTCCCTAGCATGTAAGCACACGTTGACAGCCAGCGGATACCCTATGAATGACATTGGAGACTGAGCAAAATGTAGACATACAACACCCTTCCCACATATAGTGGTAGCATACCTAGTGAGGGTATGTTGGCAACCAAGATCAGGCTCATACTGGCCTGTGCCACATGCTGAGGGATCCATTCTATGTTCCCTATCATGTAGTCCAGGGAGGTATGTCTCAGGTCAGCCATAGTGGCATGGTCAGTGAGTGAGTCATATGTGTCCATGCCTCTGACTGACCTGTATGCATGTGTTCTGTGGTGGACCATAGTGCCCCTGAGGCATATCACTGTGACCTTCACCAGATACAGCCTGTTGAGCAGGACCCCAGTGCAGCACCCAAGACAGGTACCTGACACGTCTGTAGCAGTTGTGTTGTGTAGCCCTACAGGCTGTGAGTGTGTGGCACATGGGATGTGTGTGCCATGTGAGGCATGTGCTCTGTTCCGACGGAACATATGCCTGTGTGCCAGCTGCGGAGGTGTGTGATGGTCAGGCAGGATGCTA